>NC_055968.1:20384550-20397050 GCF_018492685.1 Alosa sapidissima | reverse complement strand
TAGCGAGACACATTATAGGCCTCATTGAGATTTTCCAGGATGGTGCCTAATTTACCCAAAGTAATGGACCCGTTAGCACAGCGCACTCCATAGCCAAAACCCAAACCAATCTGTAAGCATCTCGTTAATGCTGGCAGCAGCTGCTTTGGCTCTGTGCGGAGATGAAAGGGAGCAGGCCAGCACACATGGCCACGGCTCCGCTTGTCAGTCCTGTCAGTCACCTGGCCTTGTCCATCTCCATGCTAACACAACACTCACAGCGAGAGAGGAGCTCCTGGGAACATCGTTACCGGCTCCTTCCACACAACGACACCCTGGTGGGAGCCGAAATGTAAACACATGTAAACACACGCGGCGGTTGTGTACAACTGCTTGGGCATCTCAGTCCACAAACCCATAATGACTATGAATGCAATGCAGTCTAAAGTCTGCTGACGTCTGAAGTCACTACGGTAAGATCCACTCTAAGCTCTGCGTTTTTTCTCCCCTCACAGAGAGGAAAAATAGGGCATGGAGAACAGACACATGGGGCCACAGAGAGATTGATTTTCACACTTTCAGCTCTCTAAAGACTTTTCACCCTGAGGTCAACCACACTCCACAGTCTCCTGGGCATGACTGCATGTTTGTGTGCATGTTGCAGGTAGCGCCGACTGAAGAGCAGAGCTCCGCCGAGGACGAAGTGGAGATTTCATTTTATTGTTAAAGGTGCCATGTGTAATGTCCGCCAAAAAATCAATTCATACTCCACATTCCATAAAAGATTGGGGCAGTAAACCTCCAGAAAGCGAGTTGGTCTACCCTAGAGTAATAACCAAGACACGTGTATTGCATTTTGGCTGGCGGTTATGTTGCCCGCATACCGCCTCCCATGGCCGAAACTGGAATTATGACACCTGTCGGGCTGTGGCTAGTAATTTAGCATGCTAATTCAGGTTGATATCTCTGCAGCACTATACCTTGTCATTTTTTTAATGACATCATCGCCCTTATTTCTTCTCATTCTTTTGATGCGTGTAGCTCATTTTTTGGATATTTTTACCTCAATTCTTACACATGGCACCTTTAAAGCTTCAGGGAATCCACACCTACACATGCAGGCAGCTTATCATCAGCTTTCTCCCCCCCCCCTCTTACTGTCTGGAAAACTCAGAAATACTTTTTTTCAGTGCAATTAAGGACAACATGGTGCATATGTGAGCGTGTCTGTCTTTGCGAGTGGGTGGTGTTGTTTACCACAGACTGGCAGACGGCTGGCATTGGCAGGAGCAGCACAGGAGCCTTGAGTCCCACTCCATCCTCCGTCCTCCTCCATCTCATCCGTTCATTATCCCAGTGTCAAAAGGTAAACAAGACTACAGCCCATGTCTGCAGTGCACCTCTAATCTCCCAGTGCCATGCGCCGCTCCTGAGCTCCCAAAGGTGCTTACGGGCAGGGAAGAGCCACTGCACCCTGCTAGGAGACGGAGGCTAAGCTGATATGCACCTAATGGCATGTCTGCTTATGCCAGCCTAGGGATGGACAGACCGCTGGTCACTCGACCAAAATCCAATATTTATTTTGGTGCCTGGTTTGGGTGGGCTGCACTTAAAACCTGGAGAGGCGAGGTTTTAGCAGTGGAGGATTTAGGTGAGATTCAGGTTTTGTAATTTTACTTTTGTATTTATTTTACTTTATTCTTCTCAGTGTTTTCTGGCTGGATGGCATGGCTGTTTATGAAGATGTGCCAGTAGGGGATGGGCGTGGGGGTGGGGTGAGGGTGCTGGCACTGGAAGACTGTGTGTGTGTGTGTGTGTGTGTGTGTGTGTGTGTGTGTGTGTGTGTGTGTGTGTGTGTGTGTGTATGTGTGTGTGTCTATGTGTGTGTGTGTGTGTCTGTGTCTGTGCGTGACTGTGTGTCATCTCCTGCCCGATTGCGAGGCCCCCCGTCGAGTTCTGAACTGCTGCCCCAGCAGTGTTGGCATGGCCCCCTTAGGGAGGAGCTGGAGTAACCGTGCAGCATCCTTGAGCCTGCTGGCACTCTCTCTCCCTCTCCCTCTCTCTCTCTCTCTCTCTCTCCCTCTCCCTCTCTCTCTTTCTGTCTATTTTTTCTCTCTCTGTCTCTTTTCTCTCTCTCTGTCTGTCTGTCTCTGCAACTCTGGCTCTAATGTCCAATCCCACCCCAGTGTCCCCTCCTCCTCCTCCTCCTCCTCCTCCTCCATGGCTCCTTCAGCCCTGAACTGATCTGAAAGCCTGGGAGCTCTGGGCTCCGTGCTTGAGCACATCAGGGTTCAGGCGAGGACAGTGGTCCCCAACGGGCCTGTGTAAACACATTCATCAAGCAAGCACCCAGAAACTGTGTCTCTAACAAATCCTGCTGGAATCTGGTCACCGCTAAAAACACGCTCTGGCTTATTCAGAGTGGTCTAGGCTCCAAAAATCCCCCTTTTCCAAATTCTTGCTCTCTTTTGACAGTTCGATTAAAGATGTTTTTTAGAGGTACCGAATGTCAAGAGCATGAAATGGCTGACTTTGAGGAGGACTTTGGGGGGAAAGAAGGTTTTCATTTAACAGCAGGAACCCCTAAGGAAAACACAACACCTCTCCATCACCCTCAATAATAACATCTCCTTCATTCTCCAACCTAACACTCTTTCACAGGGCATCTGAAGGAGAGAGAGAGGGAGAGAAAGAGAGAGAGAGAGAGAGAGAGAGAGAGAGAGAGAGAGAGGAAAATTAGGTAGTGAGAGTGAGTTGTCACTTTTGGTTGTGTTGTCAGCTGCTTTGGCACCAACAGGCATTAACACCATCAACTCTCTAAAACAATCGTAGAAGCAAAGGAGGAAATTGGCAAGAAATAAGGAAATAAACCTCCTCACTTCACAACAAATGCCAGAGATGTGCTTTTGTGTTTTAAGCTAAAAGGGGATCCATCTAATACAAATACTCCATCATCAATAAACAATTCAGGGACATATAATAGCAGTGGCTGAAGATATTGGTGAGTGTCTGGTAATCCTCCAACACCAACACCCTGTCGAAAGACAATCCCTAAAACCAACACCATGAGAATAGGAGACCAAGTTGTCTCTGCTTGCAGGACGCCTTGAGATAATTACAATGATAAAGCTATTGTCCTCCGAAGACAGAAATGACAATGAATGGGAAACACAACCTCGCAAGCTGTCTATCTCCTCCTCTCTTTCCTTCCCTAGCTCTCTGCCTATCATCGTCCTGTCTGCAGGCTCAGGTCTCAGACTCGTTCTCTCTCTCTCTCTCTCTCTCTCTTTCTCTCTCTCTCCCTCCAGCTCTTCCTTCCTCTATCACTGTCCCAGCATGAACCGCTAGGCTTCACAAACACAAGCTCAGGACTCCTCAGGCCACTGTCCTCTAGCAGGACAGCAACAAGGAAAGCCCAGTGTAGACTACATCAGCTCAGTTACTGTAAGTCTGGGTCCTGAACTCTGGGCTCTGGGTCCTGTTCAGGTTCAGCTGGGGGACCCAACCTGGACGGCTGTCTGGACGGATGCCACTTCCTAGGCACTGGGAGAGGGAATGAAAGTAGCCGATCCCTCCCTCCTCTGTCTGCCAGCACCTTCTAATTACCCAGAGAGCTGGTTCAGACATGACCCAGGGGCCAAACCCTCACCTTAACACTCGGGCTCCAACACACACACATACACATACACACACACACACACACACACACACACACACACACACACACACACACACACACACACACACACACACACATACACACACACACACACACACACAGGCCCAAATGTTGCCCATTTACTTATTGACACTAAACTTCACACTGTCTCTCTACTCTTTGGGGTTTGGGTTGTGTTTTTTTTAGTAACTGTGAAATGGCACAGTTTCTCTAATAAACAATAGAATGGGAATGATATGCAACCGTGTTAGCCAAAAGGCTGCAAATCACACTTGCGACCACTGAGACTTACTGAGAACACATGAAAAGTCGTTCAACAGAGATGCAAACATTTGAGAATTAAGTACTTCTACACGAGGGTTCTTGTTTTACATACAAAAATGATCAGTGCATATAAGTGAATCACTCTCCAAAACAAGCATTGACTTGCACGCACTATTCAAGTCACGGCATTTGAAGAAAGACCTTCAGTTTACAACATAACACAACCAAGCAGATCACAATGACCTCAGGACAAACAGAAGTGCCAGAAAGAGAGAGGAAAGATGGAGAAAGGAAGACAGACAGACAGACGTGAATGAATAGTGATGGAACTATACCTCGAGACCTCAGTGGCACACAGCAGCCCAGCGCCATGCCTGCAGAGGGGAAAGCTCTCTCTCTCTCTCTCTCTCTCTCTCTCTCTGTTGCTTCTCAAGTCATCTGCAGATCCTGGTAACCCACTTCGCCTAGTCCCTCACAGTGACATTGCAGAGTTGTTTGCTGTAGTCCATTGTGTCAGAGTGTGTGTGAGAATGAGCGTTTGCAGTGAGTGAGTGAGTGTGTGTGTGTGTGCGTGTGTATGTCTGTGTGTGCTGGCTGGCTGACTGATTGACTGAGTGACCTGCAGCAGCTCAGTCCCAAAGCACTGGAACATCTGCAGGTCTGACAACACCCCCCCCCCCCCCTTTCCTCATTCACCAAGCCTCCCAACGCATCCCCCATCCCCCAACCACTCCGGCAAACCCCCCTCAGGATGGCTGCAGATGGTTCAGTCCCCTTACTACTTGGGCTACCTCTAATCTCTTTATACTCGGCTGGAGGAGTCCACAGAGACAGCGAGTGGGAGCACTAATCCTCGGTGCCAGGGCGCTTAACTCTTGCACACTGACAGACAGGGAGTGTTTGTAAGAGACTGAGAAAAGTGACAGCTTTTGAGGGAGAGCTCTGTGTTTTTGGTAACACACAGTGTCCATTTTACCGTGCATTCTTTTATGCGGCATTTCATTGCCTTTGTACTCACACACATAAAAAAGCCTTTGTTTGACCTCTCTTATCTGTGAATAAATGTCATCCCCACAAGATAGTCTCCGTGCCCTTTTCACATAGCCCATGGTTATTCTTGCCTCCCCTCTACAAATACCACAGTAAAAAGCGGTGTAAAATTAGGGGCAATATACGCCACACCTTTAAGGGGCCCACAAAAGCCCTCCCTCTGTTTAATCAGCACAGCAACAGCGACCCTGACAAGACTGAGAGATTTGCTCGATTGCTCCGTTGTTTACGGTGGAGTATTAAATCTCCGACACAGCCCAGGGAAGCTGGGGCGGACAGCGGATAGAGGCAGAAAGAGTCGCTGTGGTGGTCCGATAGCGATGAGGAGCAAGCGCTGGCTGGCCGGTTTTAGCTTTAGCTGCCTGCGTTTGCCCCCCGGCTGACTTCACAATGGCATTTCCCCCAGGTCAATTAACCAACTAGGCCATCCAATGGCTACTCACCACTCACTCAGCCTCTCCAACCTGTGCGCTGAAAGCTCTCTAAAGTCACCCACTCATGCACAATGACATTTCCATCTCAACCCTCCTTCGGCCCAATGGCTGTGCAGAGGTTGGGGGTGAGGTGGGGGGTGTTGTGCTCAAGGCTGACCCCCATTAACAGTGACCTGGGTCATGGCGGCTCCGCTTGAAGGGGGTGGGGGGTATGACAGTCCAGTAGGGGGGTCCCCCCCTTGTGGTATAGTGTTGTGATAACTGGAATACCAATTGTCCTCTCCACAGCACAAGAGACCAGAGACACTTCAAAAACCCTTCAGCTGGCTCCTCCACTGCCCTGGGGTGTGTTTCCCAAAACCATAGCTGCTAACCTGTTAGCAACGTAGTTGGTTGGCAATGGGAAATTGCATTGCAACCAACAACGTTGCTAACTTAGTTAGCAACTATGGTTTTGGAAAGCAGACCACTGGGCGACTGCTGCAGAGCATCTATATAGTATATATACTTTTTTGATCCCGTGAGGGAAATTTGGTCTCTGCATTTAACCCAATCGGTGAATTGGTGAAGCACACAGTGAACACAGTGAGGTGAAGCACACACTAATCCAGTGAGCTGCCTGCTTCAACGGCGGCGCTCAGGGAGCTTGCTCAAGGGCACTTCAGCCGCAGCCCACTGGTCGGGGCTTGAACCGGCAACCCTCCGGTTACAAGTCCAGAGTGCTAACCAGTGGGCCACAGCTGCCCGCATCTGAGGAGAGATATTCATATCTGCAGAGAGTCTGAATGAAACTACCATTACGTCAGGGAGGGCCACTATAATTATGTCATGCCCCGTGCTGGTCATCGTGCTATCCTTATGCAGGGGAGGAGAGGAGAGGAAAACAGTTTAGAAGGCAGTGTTAAACAGGGGGAGGCCATAAACCCGACAGGTCAGCATAGGGTTAAACGTCCACCAAGCACTCAAACACTGAGGGGACAGTCAGCGTCTGGAAAAACAGCTCTGCTCTGAGCTTTGATTACACACACACACACACACACACACACACACACACACACACAAACACACAAACACACACACATACATCTATATGTGAAGAAGCAAAGACACCCACACTCATACACACAGGCCACACACACACACACACACGCTTACTCACAAATGTGCATACATACACACACACACACATTTACACACACACACACACACCATGCCAGCACACACACACACACACACACACACACACACACACACACACATACACATGCACACACACACACACAATCAGACCCTCGAAAGAGCCGTGTACTTGAGTCCTGATTGGTGAGACACAATGAGCAGAGCGGCTGGTGCCTGAGCCTGTGCCAGGGGGTGTGGAATAATACCAGGCTCGCTCTTAATCCTCCGCTAATCTCATGCCCTCACTCTGGATGCTGACCTTGGCGCCTGCATGCTCCAGCACTAGGTGAGGGTCTGCTCTACAACATCACCCCCGACAGAGAATACGGAGAGACAGACAAGGGCCCTCAGTCAGACACATGGAGAGAGGGAGGGAGAGAGAGAAATAGGAAGAAGAGAAAGAGAAAGAAAGAGAAAGAGAGAAAGAAAGAGAGAGAGAGATGTGTATACAGAGCAGGGGTCAGAACTCCACAGGGACAGAGTGTATTTTGTGTTTGTGGTTCGGGATTTGGGACATTGTGAGTTCAAGTTGAGTTGAAGTTTGTGTGTTTATGTCCGCTGTCAGAATGTTTCTCTCTCCCTCTCTCAGTCTAGATGACGGATCGTAGATGGTGGCTTTCTCTTTCTCTTCACATAGCTGACGCAGTCTGGTGTGTCATGTTTTCCCTTCACTATCATCTTCACTGTCCTTAAAATATCTTTAGCCTGGATGAGACAATAGGGGAGGGGCTGTAAAACACAAGACAATGTTCTTGACGGAACTTGTGTTCATGGTTGACTAATACTTTCCTACTTCTACTTTCCAGCTTATGTAAGTATGTCTGTGTCTGTGTGTGTCTGTTTATTCACCTGCACAGAATGTGACTTTGTGGCGGTAATGCACCGTTAAGTTGGCTTGCCAACCGCCATAAAACACAGAAGAAAAAGATGAAGAATGTGACTTCAATTGTTACACTCTACCATGGTGACAGAGGCACTCTATTTTAAATCCACCACCCCTCCTGCCCAGGTCAAATATTTGCAGCCTATCATTAATGACTTGCCTGAGGTTTACCTCCGCTCTCAGGCGACCCGAAACAGCTGTTCCAGCACCAAGAGTGCTTCAATCAACGCGCCCACTTTCTGTCCCGCCCTTTTCCCGAACGCTACAAATCACAGCCCGACCTGAGAGCCTGGAGCCTGATGGTCCCCCAAGCATCGCACACCTGTTTGAGTCCCTCCTTTCTTCCCTCCCTCTCTCTCTCTATCTCTCTTTCTTTCTCTCTCATCTAGCTCCTGCTGTTCCCTGGTGTGGAGCTGCGCTCTTTGATCTCTGATGGGAGGGGGTGGGCCTTGCGGCTTTGTCTGGTATGTGATTGCAGAGTTCCGGAGTCTCCTGCTTACTCAGCCATTCAAACGAGCCGGCGCTCCACTATGCTACACTACGCCCACCCTGCCGCTGCCCCGCAGTCAACTGGCCCCAGCTCCATTGGCTCTTATTTAATGATCTTCTTTTTTCTCAAACTCTCTCTCTCCCTCTTTCTCTCTCTCTCTCTTGAGATCGCCTTGTGGCTCCACGTTGCGTCGTCATTGTTTATCCATGCCAGTTCTCATAGACTGTTTCTCCACAGCGTGCTGGAACCGGGAGGATCTGAGATGAAGGGCTTGTTGTTTGTGTTCTCTGCGCTTCTCATTACGGGAGAGCAGATGAAGAGCAGGAGAGAGAGAGAGAGAGAGAGAGAGAGAGAGAGAGAGAGAGAGAGAGAGAGAGAGAGAGAGAGAGAGAGAGAGAGAGAGAGAGATGGCCTCCTGTTAGAGACTCTGCCCATTCTGGTCCGGTGCCGTTTCCTCTGACATGGCCCAGGCTGCTAACGCTAAAACCGCAAGCCCACACAGGCTAACCGACTTCAAGCATGACTGGATGGAGAAATGGCTCCATGACATATCCATGGCTAGCGGTCAACACAGGCTGGAGCACGGCCTGGACCACCATGGCGCATCCGTGTGTGTGTGTGTGCACACGTGTGTTTGTATTGGTGTGCATGTGGGTCTGTATCCATGTGTGTTTAGTGGAAGGTCTGTGGCAAAGCATGGGTGTCTGTGATTGTGTGCTGTGTGTGTGTGGGTGTTTGATGGATGTGTGTGATAGAAGGCACACAAGAGGGAGAGTATATGTGTGTGGTTTAGTTTGATTCAAAGTCGGTCTCTGTATCCAGTACTCCTGCATCCCAGGTTAATGGATGGATGGCAGTTTTTAGGCATTCTCACTCAACGCTGACTTAACCCACACTTTGACTCTGAACCCACACACTCACCACCTCCAGCCCAAAACAAGCCCATGCACTACATATGTAACGTTGGTTTAATACGAGCGACCAAACCACAACTTCCCCATGCCAGGGCCCTTGCTGTCAGGCCTGGCCACTGGTGTCCGTCTCTGTGATCCAGACTGACAGTTTTACAGGGTCCTACCCAGGCCCAGCCACCTGAACCTCTGCAGAGCCTGGCCTGGTGAGAGACGCCAGGCCATTAGCCAATCCCCCCGAGACTATTTACAGGGCCTGCCCTGCGTAGCTTTCAGGTGCATTCATAACATTTCCCAAATCCAATTTGCCAAAAGAAAAAAAAAACCTCTCGCTGCAAAGTACATGGATAATTCCCAGGCCCCTCTGGACTACTAAGACCACTTCTCACAAAAGCCTTGGACCACCCCCATTTTAAAAAAAGGACTCCTAGTCTGATAAACCATGAAGGAAAGTGAACATGTGAGAGCTTTCCCACGTTTTCCAGAACAACTACTGAGTATGGAGCTTAGTGACCGGTGAGTTTGGTTTACTCAACTTTAATTTGCAAGCCTGCAAGAAAAGCTACTGCATCCTTCTGAGGTAGAGAAGGGGGGGGGGGTTGCGTTTAGGTAGAGTTCAGACGCTGGCCTGTTTCCTCAGCTGTTTCGCATTACTGCTACAAGCATCCCTACAACGGCTCTGCGGTCCCTCGCCAAATACTTTCCACTCCGAGTTCAAGAGTGTGGCAACGCCGGGCAGCAAGGAACCTGTGTGGTTCCATAGAGCATGTGTGTGTGTGACTTACGTAACAGTGAGCGTTAACACACTAGAGGTGAAAAATAGGACAGTTGAATGAAGTATGCATTTAACATGAGTTAATGGAAATGTAGACATTTCCAGATAAATAGAAAGTAACTAACATAAACTCTCCCTTGATGTGTGGGCAGTGACATCTCTGTAAATCAGTCTAAAAGGGTAAGGGTATGGGCAGGAAAAACACAATACGCTGCCCTCTAGTGGAGCTATGTGACAGTGAAAAAACAAATGTTGCATGTGGAGTAAACATTTGCTCACCAAAAACAGGTCACTGTACAAAGCAAACATCAGCTACAGGCAGCAGTGTCAGCAGTCAGCCCCATCCACACCAGCCCACTTACACCCTGTGAGGTCTCTGTCGTGAAATATGGCTATGAACTACCCGGGCGCTAAACTAACATAATTAACACGCTGCCCATAGGACTCAAAGGCATTTTAATTCGCTGTCATCATTCAATGGGGCAACCCCTGTTTCCTTTCTCCTGACTCACCACCCCTTTGGAGTGGCGTTTGACCTCTGACCCTTCAGTGCTGGGTCACGGGGGGGGGGGGTGAAAGGACTGGTTGTCCAGCCCCCATCAATTCACTGACGGATGACCAGCCAGGGGAGTCATTCTACTTGTCCAGCCTCATCCACAGGCACCAGACCAAAGGGGGCCACAACATGGCTTGTGACCTGTATTCACAAACGTGACCTTCGCGACCTTTAGGCACCTCATTATGGCTGCACTATCAGCTCGAGAGGTCAGCTCTGATCTCCACTTGACACATCTCAGTGAGAGGCGCTCATACGCGCATAGCGAAGAGCAAAACGTTACCACAAAAAAAAAGAACATTCTGTGCGAGCCTCCAAGAAAGAACACTACCCCTGATTTAAAACAGTTAACGTCTCCCTATTTCATCCCGAGTTGGCACTGAGTTTAACACAGATTATTTTCGGGCGCAGAACCGTAATCCCTTACAACATGTTGTCATTAAAAGGAGCTCGTTATTTTGGCCCGTGTCTTCTAGTCGTCTGCAAAAACTGGCAGACATCCTGACTTGAGATCGGCCTCTTTCAAACATATGGACTGAATGAATATTCTCTGATTTCTCATAAAACAGATGAAGCATATTTTATCATTAGCATGGTCATGGAGAACTCTGTGATCCGCAATGCTGAGATGCGTATGAGAGACCAGACGTTGCCTGTAAGAGTGGCCGCACTAGTTGTCATGATGATTTCATAGAGCTTCCTGATTTACAGTTTCTATATTTATTCATGGATTCGGCTGATGAGAACCTTTACCGAGTGAATACTATAAAGTCCCAATAGCCTTTTGAAACAAAACATCAGAAGAAGTGTATTGTGTGGTATGCCTGGTGAAAAAACAGTAAGATCTTTCACAAAGTGCTCAAACACATTAAAAAAACACGGAATAGAGAGGGAAAATGTACATGACAAAATTTCTTTCTTGATCTAAAACATACTGGTGACATGTAAAGGAAAAAGAATAGCACTATTTAAACCTTATATATAATACGGTCGGTGGGCCCTGAATGAAAATGATTTAGAAGTAACTCTATTCATACTTTATGATAAGGCTTGTAAAAATGTCAGAATTTTCTCTTTTACAATGTGTAACAGCCTAGTGTTGACTTGGGCCAGGAAGACTTGTTTTACGCAAAACCATAAGATATTCTCTCAGAGGAGTAACCATTGACAAATTTCAATCCAGTTGCCAAAGCTAAAATACAATATCTGCAACTCGATACGAACCAAAGTTTAAACAATTTCAGAAGATCAGACGGTTACAGAAGAGGGGGGTTGTGGAAATGGGAGCAGAGGAATACAATACACCCTACACATCATCCAAACTTTGCTCAAGTTCCCACGTCTCCTGAATCAGCAAGAGGGATGAAAGTGAGTGAGAGGGACTTCTTCAGATTGTTTTTTCTTTCCTTTTTAAGATGGGTCTGCGAACTTCCCTATGCAGTCATTCTAACAGGCTCTGCAGTGGTAGGGGACTCTCCATTAATGGCTCTCCTGCAGGGTCAGGCCTGACTCCTGCCTGTGAGGAGCCTTTGAAGTCCTCCCTCTTCCTCCCCCAATACACACACACACACACACACACACACACACACACACACACACACACACACACACACACACACACACACACACACACACACACATGTGTGCTCAGGTTTAGAGCAATCAGTAGTGTGAGGGTAAAGGGGTGGGAGTGAATTCAAGGAGAGCTGAGGTGTGACTATGCAGTCAGTAAACTCTGCCAACTGAGGTGTTCAATGACACACAGGGATTTTTTTGTTAGACAAAACTGCACAATGACACCCTTAATAATTCACTCTTAAAGCTTTCAAATCGTCAAGCCTGGGTGTCCTTTGTCACCTCTGAAGTGTCCCCGGAGTGAGAAAAACAGTCTATTTTATTTATTTTATTTCTAATCTGGTATTGTGGCAAGAAAAAGGTGAGAAGCAACAAGTCCATGCTGACTTGCTAAATCCAACCTCCATGGTTTTGAAGCCTTAAAATGTATGGCTCACTGCACAATCCCCATAAACAACCGAAGTAACAACAACAGCAACAACATAAACTCTGGTGGCTCATCCCGTATGCAAAAGCAAAACAAAAGGAATCCTGTGACACACACCGCACAGGGACTTGGCCACGTGGCTTAGCAAAAAACGAAACAAATCTGTCGGCGCCGCCACTCTGAGAGGCAGCGCTAAACGGACGTTAGCTCGCACCACCATGAGCACGTCGCCAAGGAAAACAGGCCAAGGGAAAGCAAAGGGAATGACTCATTCATCAACCGCATGCTTTGCCAAACC
>NC_055968.1:20324550-20379550 GCF_018492685.1 Alosa sapidissima | reverse complement strand
TCCAGTGTGTGTGTCTGTGCATGTCTATATGTGTGTGTGTGTGTGTATTGCTGTGGTACTTACAGCAGCGGCTACTTAGAACACACACATGGTCATACACTCTCTCTCTCTTTCTCTCTGTCCCTCTGTCTCTCTCTCTCTCTCACACACACACACACATACACACACTCTTTTCTTCTCTCCCCCACCAAATCTCTCAGCCAAAACAACAACAGACTGACAAACAGCCAGCTGTGTGTATATTACAATAGTATGTTAATTTGTTTGAATTCCCATACACACACGTCCATCCTCATAAACATGACTGTGTTTACATGTCCATTCACAAGTTACCGCCACGCTTGCGTCCCGATTACAGGAGTTGGATATGAGGGGGCAGAGTGTGTAATCAAAAGCCATCCCCGGCAACCGCCGATCTTGTGTTTAGAAAAATAGACAGATGTAGGCAGCTCCGCTGAGGGGGGTCGCTGTATGTGTGTGTGTGTGTGTGTGTGTGTGAGAGAGAGAGGGAGAGAGAGAGACAGGGAGAGTATGTGTTCTGCACGATGACTGATACACAACACACATCTCATAGGAGGCTCCCCCAGTTCACACTGGGACTCTGGCCATAACCACAGCCAGAGCAGAAACTCACTTCTCACTTCACAAGCTCAAGACTTGGCCAAGTCAACAACAACAACAACAACAACAACTCACTCTTAATGAAAACTGTACTGTACTTCAGCGTGTGCTTAACAGCATGTCGAGACAAGTCACCTGTGCTCCTGGAAGTCAAGAGTCAATTGAGATGAGATTACATAAATAAAAGAAGGTACTTACCTATAGAGGACAGGATGGGCACATAGAACAGAACAGGTCCAGGAGAGACATGAAAGAGAAGAACAGAGACGAGAGGGCTCATTAGTGACTTAAACAGGACTGTTGCTATTCACTGCTGCAATACAAGAATCATTTCGCTAAAGACACATAGGAGCAAATGTTACAGTAAATGGGTCCTAGTAATAGTAGGTTAATGTGAATGAGATCCTATTATGGCTTGTGTGTATAATATTTGATCAATTGTATTTGAACAAATGGTATTTATTCCACAAACCTTCCTCACAATAAGCAAAACAAAGGAAGTAGTGGCCTGAAGTAAAGTCTTACAATGACAAATGTGGACTTTGTTGGATGGACACCCTTTCAGTGGACAGAATGGCATGATAAGCAGTCCAGTTTCAGGTGAACACAGTGAGAGAAAGTGGATTAGAACATTATGTCCAATATTCCAATATGTGGTTTAATGTTCTGCATTTCTCATTAGTGGGTCACTTTGATACTAAAAGTATGATTCTATGTAATGACTGTATGATATCTGTACTGTCCCTGTGTATATCTGTGTGTGACTGTGTTTAGAGATAAGCAGGAATATTATGACTTTGCAGTGCTTCACTGTTCTGCATGGCTGCGTCAGTAGCTATCTGCTCCGGATTGCCAGGCTGCCACTAATCAGGGTCTGATTCAGTGTAGTCCACGTGAGATGGGATGACTAACGGCATCTCCCGTCAGCCTGGAAGGATACTTAAACTCTAACTATTTCCTTGTCTAGTTAGAGCAGCTGATTGATCTTAAGGTGAAGTCATGCTGTCTCTCCCTTGATGCGCATCATTGTAAATAAACTCTGTTCCTGATTTTTCATACTATTGGTCTGACTGGGTCTCTATTAAATCTATGGTATCAAAATTACCATCACAGGTTAACACAGGTTAGTTTCACCTCTGGCAAGGCACCACACTGGCACCATTCCTATCTGCCCGTACAGGCCTCACACCTGACACCAGAGGGCATACTCAGGGTGGGCACCCGAGTGGCAGAGGGCACGCTGACGGCAGAGGAAGACAACAGAGGAGGGAGAAGCGGAGTAACACCAACGATTCTTCCCATAATGCGTCTCTGCTAGTCCACTCTGCTCTCAGCGGCCCGTACAGATGGTGAAGGGTCAAAAGCGCCTTTCAGACCGAGAGAGAGAGAGAGAGAGAGAGAGAGAGAAAGCGTGACGGCCCTCTTCACTATTATCCTCCAGGGGACAAGCCTGGGTAGGCTTGACTACACAGCAGTAAAAGAGACCATACCATACTCACTGGCGTCACACACATACACACACACACACACACAAAACACAGAGAAGGACAAAGGAGCTATTTTGCTGGACATGAAGAAAGGAAGGGGGAAAAGCTGCTGTTGGGGCCATTTTCGAACAAGGTCAAGCATCTGTGTTGAGCTGTGCTGACCCCACTGGTGCGGTTTCGCAAGAGATGTCATATGTCATGTGAAAGGGGCGAGGGAAATCCACTAGCTGGGCTTGGGAGCTGGCAGTACTGATGGAGATTTTAACACTGGATGTCTTTGGCAGACACTACAGTCTCAATGCAAAGGGACTTCCAGCACAGCCAGTGCATGCAGTTTAAACTGGGGTCAAATTCTATAAGTTTGTGTGTGTGTGTGTGTGTGTGTGTTCCCAACAAATCCCATATATTGGCACAGAAACTGCCAGATTGAAATGAGCTGGAATGAATTTGAAGTTTGCATTATGGATTGCATCCCATGGTGAAAACACACACACACACACACACACACACATTGAGGAGTGGTACACTTTACAGATTCACGCACAGACAGCAACCTCAGCTGCACCATCCCTTGGCAAATCATCGCCACATCTGATTGGTTCAGAGGAGTGGGGTTCATGTGGATGGGTAGCAACAACTCTGACTGCCACACACACCCTCTCTCTCTCTCTCTCTCTCTCTCTCTCTCTCTCTCTCTCTCTGCCTCTTTCTCTCTCTCTCTGCTCTCTGCTTCTCCAAGTCTCTCTCTCTTCCCTCCCACCCTCCTTCTCTTTTTTGCCTTCCCACTCCCCCCCTCCATCTCTCTTCCTCTCCTCCAACCTCCATCGCTCTCCTAGCCACTAATCTACAGCGGCAGCCTCTTCGCAATGACGAGCTCTGTTGTTATGCTGTGGAAGAGTATTACTAGGAACAGCCAATAACACAGCTTGGTGTGTATCAAACATTCTCTCCTTTTCTCTCTCATTCTCTTGCTCTCTCTCATTCTGTGCCCCCCTCCTCTCTCTCTCTCTCTCAAACACACAGACACACACACACACACACACAGACACACACACACACACACACACACACACACAGCAGAAACACACTCGGTGTAGCGTGAGGCAGTTTCACACTAGTCAGAGCCCTGGAGAATGTAGGTCATGCCTTTTTTTGTGCTCACTAAAGAAAGAAATCTCCTCTGCTAGAAATAGACCTCAAGAATATATCAGGTGAGCACTCGATAGCAATCCACCACATCTGTACACTTGATCACAACTGTGCTAATCAATATATGACACATGGGCTATATGTGAAATGGCAGCTATACAATGCAAGTAAATGTTTTCTCTCGCTGTTATGACATCACATTGTTCTGCTCTGTCACACACTGATAGAGAGCAGCAGATAAAAATATGGTGGCTGGAAAACAAATACAATTCCCATGATATCAATTCATCGCCTGGGACAGGGTACCACGGCTACGAGTAGTCCTGACGAGGATGTGCATGTGTGTGTGTGTGTGTGTGTCTGTGTGTCTGTGTGTGTGTGTGTGTGTGTGGGGGGGGGGTCTGGAAGCCAACCAGCGATGAAAATCGTCAACAACATGGGTGTGTCTACAATGTTATTACACTCTCTGCGCTACTGGAAAAATAGAGCTAAAAAATATAGTGTGGATTTGATCTACGGTGCTGTTCCAAAAATGTAACAGCTCCCAAAATCCCCTTCCCAGCACACTCAAACCTTACCATAACACGTTTCAGTATGATGAAGTGGCAACACTTTTAAGATGGAAGCAACTTAGAAATTCCCCATAGATACATCTCGAGGAAATCCATGTTATGATGGATGAGGCTCTTATAGACTGTGGCCACACCCCCTGTGACAGCTAGCCGACGAGAGCTGATGTATGATCTGAAGTGTCCCTCGTGTCTTTGGGTTGCCCCCACAAGTCATTGATCATCAGCTGTCAGCTTGTCTCGCCTGAAGTACAGTATCCTGCCTTCTGGACAATGGCCAAAACAGTGATATTTCCCAGTGCTTCCCTTATTGTACTCCCCCTATTCTCCAGTGTGTGTGTGTGTGCGTGTGTTTGTGTGTGTGTGTGTGTGTGTGTGTGTGCGTGTGTGTGTGTGTGTGTGTGTGTGTGTGTGTGTGTGTGTGTGTGTGTGTGTGTGTGTGTGCGTGTGTGTGTGTGTGTGTATCTATCCATCTATCTATCTATTCATTTATCTATTTATCTATCTATTTATTTACTTGGATGTCCCTAAGCATGAAGAGCCCAGAGTGTATATGGGACCATCAGGACTGCGGCTCATGCTTACATAGCCACCCACCTTGAGTCAGGAGGTGACCACCAGAGAGATCCACCACAGAGAAGATATGTATTTGTGTGTGTGTGTGTGTGTGTGTGTGTGTGTGTGTGTGTGTGTGTGGGGGTATGGCAGGAGTGGAGCTTCACCTTTCTCCCATAAACCTGCTTCTAATGTGTCTCAATGGCCAAACACATGGCTTCCCTTTGAGGAGCTGCCTATCTAAATACAGGCTGGGCAGATAACCGGCCACTAAGTGGCTCTGCAAGTGAACCAACAGATGATCCAAAACAGAGGTTCCCTTCCTCCTCCTCCTCCTACTCCTCCACTGGACCTCCGTGTCACTTCCGGAACTGAATTAAAACTTCACTGTCCAGTCCTGTGTGTGGACAGTAATATTCATTCATTGTTAAGCGATCTTCTTGGATAAAGATCTCGCGAATGCTCCGATTCGTGAGCCATGAGCTCTACAGACGGTGGAAAATAAAACCCGTTTGAAATGTGGCTTGGACTGGCCGCACATCTTGGACGATATCTCAAACGAGCGAGAGAGGATGCCTGCGTTGCGCCGATAACTTGACAGAATCCTTGCCAGTGCCGGACAGTTTAATGAATCTCGGGTTGTCCTCCTCGTCCAGTTCTACAATTGAAGTATGAGATTTATGTTTATGGTTGGAAATACTTCTCTCCTAGTATTTAGTTCCAGCCCAACAGTCTGATGAACCACAGGAAGGCAGTCGGCTTTCAGGAGAATTACGCATGCGTGGATGGAAAAACAAACTTTTAACGACAGACTAGCACCTCTTGACCGCCCCTAAGAGCCGTGGTGACCAGCACAGGGGATAATAAATGACTTTTCTGAAAACTACTCAGTCGCTTATCACTAATCCAAAACTGCCAACGTGCATGCATACACACACACACACACACACACACACACACAAAAGTGGAAACCTAGCCCGGATATTTCCTGTCATTTCACACTGGCTTTCCAGAGAGAGAACAACAACATTAAGAAAAAAAGCACACACACACACACACACACACACACACACACACACACACACACACACACACACACACACACACACACACACACACACACGCAACACAACTCATTTTCAGGAGGCTTGGGGCCAAGATCACCACGGACCTGCTGTCCGTTACCGTGAAGCACCTGTGGGCCTCTGGCCAAGTCATAAATCTACGCAACATTACTCCCCCTTACTTCCTCCTGGCCTCATCCGTCCCTCAGACAATAAGGCAGGGCCAGGGCAAGAGCCTCACATGTGTTTGTTGTGGCCTGGAGGTATGGAGCTAAGCAAGCCTCCCCTCTGGTTCACTGAGGCCAAAGTCCTGTAGCCAACCATCCTTATATGGGGAAGTAGTGGAATTTTCTCCCCCCTCACACTCATTCAATCGCTAATCAAAAATCGCCCCCCCCCCCCCCCCCCCCCCCCACACACATACACACACACACACACAGATACACACACTTTAGTACTATAACCCCCCACCTTTTCAGCTGAGTAAATAGCTCAACATCTGAGGAACATGCAACAAGTTTGGGTGTGCCCAATGTGGCAGATGAGGGAACATGTGTGTATGGGGTCTTTTGGGGTCTGACCTCTTGCACCCCAACATTCCTGCCCTCCCCACACATGCGCACACTCAACACTTCACTTCACAAGGTTAACATCAACATGCAAAGTGTTTCCTTGTGTTAGGGGATTTCTCACCGAGATGTACGAAGGGGCTTAAGCAATTTCCCTGATACTATGACTTTCAACCAGTATTCCCAAGGACCCTTCCGTATGAAAACACCTGCCTGGTGTTGCTCACCATAGCCTATGCAAGGCGAGGTACGCATACTTGTGAGTGATGATTTTAAAAGCCATGCTCAGTGCAGATGCTTGGCCGATAACACCGGTTAGTGAGCACTACTAGAACCTGATTTCAATTAGCCGCTGCTTTTTGCTTGTGATTTTTACATGAGCTCACCCGTTCTGGACATAACCACATGACGCATTCTACACACACAGAGACACACAGACACAGACACAGACACACACGAAACACACGGAGGGCATTAGAAAGGTTCAATTCTCAGTAATCTGAATGCTAAGGAAGTTCCGCGGGGTCTGTTGCAGGGTTTGGCATTTGGACGAGAGCTAAAGAGAACTACACAAGTCCCAGGAGTGGTGAACACAGCGTCGCTGAGCTTTATTACATCACAAATGTGTCAGACATATTTCCCTGGGAAGACTAAGATCACCCTTTCACTGGCTCTTGCCGTCATATGGCAATATGGCTTCGCTTGGTCTGTCCGGAGTCTAGCATTTGTAAATATCACAAGGACACACCCTCAGGCCCTGAGCACTTCCTTTAACTGGTATTACAAATGCAAGAGCTTTGTCCCTGACAGGCCATACATGCTATATGCAGTATACCGCTTACAGAGCCAGACGCTGTCCGTGGCTTTAGGTTCCAGTCAGCGTTGACATGCCTACTCTTCTTGTTTACCGTGCCATGGGACAAAGCCTGCGAGAGAGCGAGTCTCAGGGAATCAGCCATGTTTGGCAGCAGACTCACAGGGACTGACATTTCTCTTACTTGCATCGGAAGCCATCATTTGTCACACAGTGTTAGGTGATGCAAGTACTCCTCAGAGACGGAATCACTTCTACATCCCTGAGCTGAGGCAGACAGCTCACAGCCTGACCTATTTATTGGTTCCATGATTATGTCTGACAGAGAATGTAGGCAGACTCTTGTGTGCATTATGGATATGGCACTGTTTATCAGCTTTCAAGACTTCATATGATATATAATACACACACACACACACACGTGCGCACACACACGCACGCACACACACACACACACACGCACACACGCATACACACACACACACACACACACACACACACACACACACACACACACACACACACACACACACACAATGATGTGCAGTTATGATTCCAGAAAGACAAGATAAAGCAGTGATAAATACAACTGGATAGAGAGGACAAGGCCTTTGTCACTGAGAGATGAACAGTGACTGATCTATCTATCAAAGAGTTGCACACATACTATGGAGCCGAGAGGGGAAATGAGAAACACTGCTTGCCTTTCAACCAAAGCTAATGCATCACCATGGAGATTATTGTTGTTATCTCAGATGAGATGCCAACCAATCTCTCGTCTCCCATTGGCTGGCCCCATCTTGTGAGAGCCAATGAGGGCTGAGATATCAATAACAGGGGAGAAGTGAAGACAGAGGGAGAGGATTGGGCAGCAGTGAATAGTGGTACCGGTGATGGTGGTGGTGTGTGTGCTGTGTGTCTGTGTGTGAGTGAGTGTGTGTGTGTGTGTGTGTGTGTGTGTGTGTGTGTGTGTGTGTCTCTATTCAAGGTAGACTCTACACAGTTAACTCTTTGCAGACAAAGATCACAGGAAGGGATCTGTGGACCTGTAGATCAAAGTCCCGCCTGAAGAGTTTACTTGTGTTTGTGTTTCATATTTCACTTCTTTCTATCTCCAAATCAGACAGGCACACCCCAAGCCTTTCCCTTATATAGATAAACCTGCTCTTTCTGCTCTCTGTTTTGGTCATGCTCCCCACTCTTTCTCTCTTTCTCTCTCTCTCTCTCTCTCTCTCTCTCTCTCTCCCTCTCTCCTTCTTTCTCTCTGGTTTTGCCTCAAACTGTCTCTTTTCCCAAATGTTACTTCTTCAGTGCAGGAGAGATCCAGAAATCCAAAAGGGCATTCTTCTCTGACCACTCTCCACCCCAGGCTTTTTTCCCCGGTTCTGACGTCTCCAAACAAACCAAACCAGCTGTCCGGGGCTGCTCTGGACTTGAAGAGAGAGACAAAAATAAAGACAGCCATAGAATAAGCATGCAAAAGGAACACCAGGGAAGAATACAAAAGATATGAGAAATGAGAGAGAGAGAGAGAGAGAGAGAGAGAGAGAGAGAACCTCAGTTGCTTCATCCCTCTCCCTCCTCCTACCTCTCTGTGCGTTCCAGAGATTATTTATGCTCTCTGGCACAGCAGCCATACTTGTTTGACCAGACTTGTTCAACAGCGGTGCCGTGTTTGGTTGTCTCCGCTTATTGACGACACACTGGCGAGCCCAACAGTAAACCTCACGTCATTTTCAATTTTCATGCATTTTACCACACATGGTTCAATCAGGGAGCCATGGAAGTGTCATAAAGATGCAGTGTGCACTGTTTGGTGTCTGTGATTTGTTTTGGGGTAAACATTGCATGGGAGGGAACAGATGGAAGGAAACACAAACAGCATGTGATGGCAAGCGGTTTCAGCATTCCAAGGATGAGAGACAGAATATGTGTGTGTGTGTGTGTGCATATGTGTGAGCATGTGTACGAGAGAGAGAGAGCGAGAGAGATAGAGAGAGAATATGTGTGTGTGTGTATGTGTGCATGTGTGCGAGCGTGTGTATGAGAGAGTGTGTGTGTGTGAGAAAGAGAGAGACAGAGAAAGAGAGAGATAGAGAGAAATAAACTATGTTTGCAAGTTTGCAATAGTTCTGGATCATCCGTGCAAGACACTTATGTCGAGACAGCTGATGATGTTTTGGGCTTTGAGCCACAGCCAAAAGCAATACCTTTCCAACTTTTTCAACACCGTAAAACCACACAGGAATGCTGGAAGCCAGCAAGGTTAGCCTAACCAAAAACAAACCCTGATTCACTACACTTTCACAATTTACTGTTTTTTTCTCTCTCTCTTTCCTGTGGCTACCTCAGCTGTCTCTGCCTCAAGTTCATTCTTTTCACATTTCTGTCTGTGAAGGCCCAGGTGTGCCTTACCAATGAGCAAAAGTGAGTGTTTGGAGCTCAACTTTGTTTCGTAAAGAGTCCCTCAACAGCCAGAGTGAGACAGACACACACACACACACACACACACACACACACACACACACACACACACAACCGACTCTATTATGGGGGCCTGTGCAGGGTGAAGGATTTGGATCGGCAAAGCCAGTTGTCCGCAGCCAATCTGGGGAAGCATTCAGAGAAGGAATAAAGTAGGAGGGGAAAATAAAAAAAGAACGGCACAAAAAGCACCTGCTGGATGCTGGTCTCCCGCGGTAACACTATTTACACTCTTTAACCCTCCCAGTCATCATGACCGCTCTAAAAAGTAGCTATTGTCGACACAACAAGGAATTCACTGTGGTGATAAAAACAGCTTTAAATTCCATCAGAAAGACGGACAGACGGTTGGTTATACAATGCGCGTCAGTCTTTGGTCTTTCCCCTGAAAGTGTGCAGATGGTAAGGGCCTTTCATGCAGCAGCTTCCTTATTCAGTCAGAACACCATCTGGGAATGTGAGGTGGCATATTAGTAATAACTTCATGCTCACCTAGGAGAGTTCCCAGCAGTAATGTGTAGACATTACAAATGCCATGTTTATAGCATAGGACACCACTTGGAATTGGATCATGCATTCCTCGCAGTGCACCACTTGTCATCACAGTAGTAATGTTAACAACTCAATGCCAGTCCTTTCCTGACTGACTTAACTGCATGCGTCTGTGTTTGAACCTAGTGGAGTGTTAACTCCAGTGATAGGCTGCTAGCACAGGAAGAGATCAGGTGTGTATATTTACTGTGGCGCAATTAGCCTTGAAAAAAAAGATTCCACATCAGCCTCTGGCTCCTTTCACAGACGTCAACACAGCAACAGGGCCAGACTCATACCAATGCAATGGAATTTTATAATCCTTCGAGAAGGATTTGAGATCAACGGCGAAAACTGCTCCGCCAAAACACATTGTCATCATTAACGATTGAAAGGAAGCACTTAAATGGAATGGAAGCTCTTTAACTGGTTCTCTCTAGGGAAGGGGAAGAATCATTGCATTTCACCTGACTGAAAACATGACTATGACCACAGCAGGCCGATATTAGACACTGCTAGCACAGCTGGCCCTCATCCAAGTAGATTGCATAGACGTCAGTCATAAGGATAACACCTACAATGCCATGAGCACATACAATTCTATCTTAATTGAAACATTCCAATAACTTGACCCATGTGACCCATATGATTGTATTATGCTGTTGGCAACAAAGGGTAAGCATGCAAGCCCAGTAAATACTTGCATGATGAAACATTCCAGCTCGGTTGTGAGAGACCTTGAATGTGTCTATTATTCCGGTCTTGAATAAAGTTGTTTCACACACTTTTTTGAATGGTGAGGCTTTTTCAAGTGTCTAATAAGGTAATGAAAAATTCCTGTGTTGTAAAGGTCTAATTCCCTGGACTACATAGCTGACTTTAACAAATGAAGGCAATGCAATTACATTAGCTGAGAAGAAAAGATGTGTGAGAAAGTGTCATTTTACAGACAAAATATAATTATTTCAATATCTTCTCATGAACCACATGTAGGATGCTATTCAAATAATTCTTTAATCAGCAAAGATCCTAATTAAATTCCCCCTGACAGGCAAAGAAGTGGCCCCGTTGACATCATCACTAATGGACCAGGAAATCTGCAACAAAAGAAAAGTGGTAGTGTAGTGTGTCAAGGGAAGAGGGCAGCGGTGGTCTCACACACTAACACATGGGAAAAGAAAAAGAATAATAGCTTCCGATGACATGCATTCTAATGGAGATCACTGCCATCCCTCCCAGCGAGCGTCGTCCTTGGCTCATGGACGGCTTCCTCTACCCCACCCGATCCAGTCACCCTTCCTGGCCCGGCGTCCTGGTCTACGCCCGACTCAGCTGTTCATCAAAGACGAGGCACATCCGTGTGCTGACAGAGCCTGCTGGACTTCAAAGTCTCTCGGAAGTGCAGGGAACTCCTACAACACAATGAGGGCTACTACCTACCAAAATAGCATCCTATTCACTTGAATGTCTTCAAAGGAAACCAAACCAGGCTCCTGTGCCACATCCTGAAGTGTGTATGATGAACTGATGTGACCTTCCTCTGTTCCCCGCCGCAAGCTGCTGAAGAGAGTGAGCTCTTCCTACCATCTTGATCATGCCTGAGAGTGCCTGTGTGATCAGTGCAGCTGATAAGCCTCAAGTCTCCACCAAGAAGAATCAGCTCCTCTAGCAGACTAGTGTAAATGAAGCATGTAACATTACGACTGGCTCATCTGAATAACAGCAGGCAGGCATGAGCCACATAGAAATGTATAGCCTTCACCAGAATAGTGCCCACTATCTCAGAAAATGTGTTTGGGGGAAATAAAAGAGAATATACTGCACAAATAAAATCAGGAGAACCATTCAGGGACTTACATTGAAATTGTAAGCTACAGTATCAAGATACTGTCCTTTACTTTATTGGATCGTACAGGATACTAGTCAGACTCAGATACTGAGCTGCAAGTCACTCACACACTCACTCATACACACACACACACACACACACACACACACACACATGCATGCGCATGCACACACTCACGTACATACACACACACACACACACACGCACACACACATACACAGACACAGACACACACACAGCTATCAGGAGGGCCATCAGTGCTGAACAGTGCTTCCTACAGTGGCTACAGGATGTCCTTGTGTCACCATGGCAGCCTGTTGTACGGCTGGGCTTTTATTATCTAAAGTGTAGCAGCACAAAGTTAGAAAATGCAATCAACTCTACCTATTCATTTGTGCCTCAAGGACTACAGAGACTTCCCTAGATGTATCTGCAGAGAGCTCCTATAGGCTCAGAGATCGCTGACTATACTGTCCATAAAGTGCACCAAAACAAACAAAAACGAAAATATCTCATTGGGATGGGCAGGATTACAGAGAGCCATGTGTGAGTGTACTGACACAGACAAAAGCAAAGGCTCTGATTGGATAGTGACGCGTGGCCTGTTGGCCAATGGCCTCATTTTGCATTGTTTGTGAGAGAGCGTGTGTGTGTGTGTGTGTGCGTGTGTGCGTGTGTGTGTGTGTGTGTGTGTGTGTGTGTGTGTGTGTGTGTGTGTTTATGAGTTGTCTGTACGGCACAGATCAGACTTCACTCCGTTTGCTGTTGACATGCTGTCCAACAGTCTGTCCCTCTCTTTATCTCTCTCTGTCCCTTTCTCTCTTGCTCTCTCGTTTCTCTCCGTCTGTTGGGAGTTTTAGAGGAAAGCAGAGGGGAATGGCTGGCTCGTTCACTCACTCGCTAACTCACTCACATGTTTCCTGACCACCACAGTAGAGGCAACCAAGCAAGATGATTTCATTGTCCAGCACAACCCCCCAACACAACCTCCTCTGCCACTCCCTCTTGGCCCCATTAGACTAGCCCACTTCGCCTACTTATTAACAAATCAGTCTCCATAGCAGCAACCAAATTAACCCAGAAAACAATGCTCTCGCCACCACTGAACCCCCTCACAGATTTTAAACCAATCTGCTGACCCCCCCCCCCCCCCCCCCCCCCCCCCCCCCCCAACAAAGACTGCCACCTCCTGTATCACTCCAAACACACACACACACACACACACACACACACACAGACAGTCTCTCGTTCTCTTGATCCAACTGCACTACAACAGTACTCCTTAAAGGCACTGAAAAGACCTTGCCATACCAGCTGAAGTCTTTTTGTTATTATCATTCCTTATTAGAGACACTTCCCCCTCAACTGAAATGCTTTCTGTCTGTTTTCTCTGCACATTGTGATTAAATGTGTGCAATCTCCTGAGATTCAAAACACACCTTCTTATCCCTGAGTGGTGAGTGCATCAAGTTTGTTATTTTTTTTTTCTCCCACCCTTGTGCGGCTGCACTATTTGCCCACCCTGAATCTTTTATGTGGCTGAGCCCTGGCGTCGGGGGCACCATGGAGCGGTATATATAAATGCGAGTTGGCAGCCCGAGCGCAGCTTGCCTGGCAACACTGAGGAGTGCTGCTCCAGTCCGCATGCCGACACGGCTCCTGACCACAGTTTCCAGCTCGCCAGGGAGCTCTGTCCGTAAAGCCAGCCCTGAACGCCGTGTCTAAGGGCCGGCAGAGACGGCGGACTAAACTGTGGCAGGTTGTCCTCGGGTAGCCGTAGACGGAATCTGGGTGCAATTACTCCCACCTTAATTTCAAAATGAGACCCCTTTTCTTTAACAGGGCTAGTGGTTACAATTTGAGGCCTGCCGCCCACCTTAGAATAATTGTCAACACCAGCTGCTGAGACCATTTTAAAGGCGGTGGCAAGTCCTTGGCCCATTAAATCCAACCTTATTTAACCGTTTTTCATGATGCCCCCCCCCCCCCCTCCACACACACACACACCTTTCGTCTCAAAATGCACAGTTTCACACTTTCTTCATATAAAACCTCTGATGAATAGAATTCTACACTAAAAAAAAGCAAAAGTTAACATCACACACAACAATCTGTGCTTTATATAATACAAACTTTCTCAAATTCACGAGAGGAAGAGGAAATAATGTGAACAAAAGCTGTGAGGTCGGACGCATACACACCCTCCAGGTGTTGTTCAGCGGATGCGTTCATTCCATTCCATGTCCTTCTCACGCATCGCTCTCAGGATAAATGCAAATCGTGGGCTGAAGAATAGAGTCGGGCCCTTTTCATGAGGGCCCAGCCCTTGCTGTGTTGTGGTGTGTTGTGCTGTGCCCAGGGCTCAAAGACCGCTTTGGAGACTTAAAGCTGAGCCAGTGCCATTCAGGCGCAGTCATGAAGTCACCACAATCAAGTCAGGCTTTAGTGCTGCAAGCTTGAATGCTCACAACAGTCGGATAATACAGATTTCACATGGCTGTCCAAATGTTTCAACATGCTCGCTCACTTTTTTTTCAGTGGCACAAACCACAGCAGTGCTTCGGGATTAAAAGTTAATTTGAATAGGTGACAGAAATGGCACAAATAATGCTGCTGCTTATCAGTTAAGTGACTTTCCCTATATGGCTTTGGGCAGTGTAGCTTTAGAAGCCATATAGTCACTAAAGTCCACAACCTTAAACCTTGCTTTGATTGTCTGAGATGTTCAGTGGCCGATCGCCAATGGCAGCCTCCCAATTTTGTTTTGACACTCATCTACCTCCACACACAAAAGCAAAATGTTGGGAAAGGTAAATATTAGGCAACACTGCTAGTCATGTGCGTGTGTGTGTGTGTGTGTGTGTGTGTGTGTGCTTCCTGTGTGGCTGTAGTAGTATTTTTACTGAGAGAAGATTGGGGAATGAGAATGTGGATGGCGAAAGCAGCCAACAAAGCTTTTAGGAGGGATATTGACTTCCTCAGGACTCCCTTTGGCCCCCAGAACAGGGTCTGATTACGACACACACACACATACAAGCGCGCACATGTGTGTTTGTACACACCACAGCATGCCCACACACAAGGACGTCACATTAGTGAGACACTCTGTGGGTGGGATTCATTTGAAAAAGGACATCCACTGCACTCTAAGCTTTTGTGTGTGTGTGTGTGTGAGTGTGTGTGTGTGTGTGTGTGGTGCGTGTGTGTCTAAATGTGTGTGTTTCTCTTTATTTAGATGTTTTGTACTGCTTGACATGGTGGGGAGGCTCCTTCGTCATGCCAGATTTGTTTTGTGCGCACGGTGCAGTATTTTGTTTTCCTTCTCAGGCCGTCAGTAGTGACGGGGCGGAGAGAAAGAGAGAGAGAGAGAGAGAGAGAGAGAGAGAGAGAGAGGGAGAAAGAGAGAGCGAGAGGGAGAAAGAGAGAGGGAGAGAGAGAGAGAGAGAGAGAGAGAGAGAGAGAGAGGACTGGGAACGGCGCTGGGAGTGGGGTATGTGGTTAGTCTGGCTTCACTAGGCATGACATCACAGCAGGGAGAGAGGGAGTGAGAGAACGACACTGAGGAGGGGAGAGAGAGAGAGAGAGAGACAGAAAGAGAAGACAGTGTACAGTGAAGCATGGACAAAAATAGAGAGGGTGAAAAAAATAGACAAGGGAAGAGTGAGGCTTTAAGAGGGGCCCGGCAAGGGAGATAGAGTGAGCACAAGAGAGGCAGAGAGAGATGGAGAGAGAAAGAGAGAGAGAGACGGAGAGAGGGAGAGAGAGGAGAGAGAGATGGAGCGCGCCAACTAGCGAAGAAAGAGAGCGAGATAGGGAGCTTGCTCAACAGGCTGAGAGCGATTCCTGCGATGGTAATCACATCAAGTTTTGCAGCGAGGCTGGTGACATCACTGAAAGCTGCCCATTTATCACGTCCCACCAGCCTAATGGGAATGCGATGGGATTGCGCAATCCCCAAATCCAGCCCACCACCACACACACCCCCCTCCACCACCCCCACACCCCACCCCTCCCCTCCACCCTACCCCAGGAACCTTCCCCACCCCACCCATCACCAGGGCACTGCGCTGGACTTGGCCTGTCCAGGGTGGCCTCTCGATAATCACCCTCACAGGATTTCACGTTACGGAGTAAGAGCTTGGAGCCATTCAAGCACGACCCTTACGACCAGCCATTAGCCCGCTCTCCGCTCCAACAACAAGGGAGGGAGAGAAAAAAACACACACACGCACGCACACACACACCCACACACACACACGTTTATTTTTCCCTCAGAAACATGGCCAAGTGGATCACATGACTCGGATGAAGACATAAATACATTACACTCTGCTGTGAGGAATGGAAGGGGCTTCCCACCGTGTTGACGCCGTGCTGTTGGAACCTTACCAAGCTGAGCAGGCCTGGATACGGCACGGCCTACGCAACATTATTACATAGGAGCAGAACACTAATGGTGTGTGCTGTAGACCCGGCTGATGTGAATCCTCTTTGACGGAGGACAAATTTGGGTCTGGGTGATGCCGCGTGTGACCTTAGCGCTTGCTGTGACGGAGCTTTCTGCATGTGACTAAGCCTGATGGGAAGGGCTCGTGACTTCTAGAAAGCGGCTTCTCGAGGGGAGGGAACCACAGGGCTGCCGATCGCTTCGAGACGGCATCACATTAACCCCAAAAATATTTCAAAATGCTCTCCGATATATAAACACAGATTAGAGTCAAGCGTGGGGAGGGATTTCATGACCAATTTTAATCTCTAACCCCCACCCAACCCACCTCACAACACAGCCCCACCCGTCATGGGATTTGAGACCTACAAAAAAATGGGAGCATGTGAGATTATGGGTGGACCTCATTTTTTAACATGAGATTGG
Organism: Alosa sapidissima; assembly: GCF_018492685.1. NCBI lineage: Eukaryota > Metazoa > Chordata > Actinopteri > Clupeiformes > Clupeidae > Alosa > Alosa sapidissima. Next base: position 20,362,985 of record NC_055968.1, on the reverse strand, counting down.
GTGTTTTTGTGAATGCCCATGAGCGCATGTGTGTCTGTGTGTGTGTTTGTGTGTGTGTGTGTGTGTGTGTGTGTGTTTCAACACGACTGACAAAGACATTGTATCAAAATTATTCTCGTTTTGAACCAGTGTACTGCTGACAGCTATGCACAGCGCCTGCCAGATTTGGGCATTATACCCAGCCTGTACTGTGTGCCTGGCGTCGCCGGCCATGACTAGGCACAAATTTAAATGAAAACACATTTGCATTACAGGATGGCTGGCTGGCTGGTGGGCGGTTAGCTATGCGGGGTCAGTGGAGCATGAGGTAGGAGCACCACCACAGATGCCATCTGAAAGACAGGGAGGTGAGGTGTGTGTGTGTGTGTGCGTGTGTGTGTGCGTGCGTGCGTGCGTGCGTGCGTGCGTGTGTGTGTGTGTGTGTGTGTGTGTGAGGAATATAAATGAGAACTGGCATCTGGTCTCGTCTGTGGCAGGAAAGAGACACAGGAGAGATTATAGAATTTTGTGTCACTCTAAAAAAAGGTCCCCGGGCCTTCACTTATGTGAGATTAAAGGAGAAAGGAGTGTGTCAAGGGGTTACGTTGGGACAAAAAAATAATTCTGGGAAAGTTGCTAGGAAAGAACTGGCAGGTTTTAAAGGGTGAGTGTTTGAAAATAAATGGATGATGTTTTGTAGTTCAATTTCATGATTCACAGACAAAGGCATTCTGAATATTGTGTCTGTCTGTGAGGGGGATGGACAGAGAGAGAGAGAGAGAGAGAGAGAGAGCAAGAGGGAGAGAAAGACAAAAGGGAGTGGCAAAAGGAGAGAAAGAAGGAGAAATAGAAAATCAAAAACAGGGACAAACACAGAGACAGAGAGAGAGAGAAAGAGAAAGAGGGAGACTGAATGTGAGGCGAACAGCAAACAGCTGAAATGAGAGGAGACACCCCCAGACAGACAGAAGTTTAGGACTCCTCAGAGGGTTGTCTCATTCAAACATCCGTCAGCACCTCCGGTTCAGTTTCAGCCCTAGTCCATCCAAACAGAGTCCCATCCAAAACCAAGCCGACTGGAGGGGAAACACCCCCACCCACTCCATAGCCCCAACAGGACTTGGGAAAGATAAACACCTCGAGCAGTTAGTGTGTCACCACCACCATTCAGTCTAGAGCTCCACCATTCTATCTAGAGCTCCGCCATTACTGTACTGCCACTATATGTTTGCGGTGCGAGTGAAACATCACTTTTAGAGTGCTGCACTTTCTGGCTTTGTTCCCCCTGTGTGAGAGGAAACCACAAAGGACTTGTTGTGTGTTGCGGAGATTCCCACCATCTGTCAGTCCGTCGGCGCGCGTGCGGCACATACCTCCTTTTGTCTCCACGCAGGCTGTGGAGGCGCCTGGAGATGTTCTCGCATTTTTCCTCTTTCTCAGATCAACTGTCTCAGACGACACTCCCGAGAGCGGGACTAAAGCGTGTCGTCATGACGAGCCTGCTGCGGCCTGTCAGGGGCACTCCAGGCCCTCCTCCTCCTCCTCCTCCCACTCTTCCTCGTCGCCGAGGGTCAGACGCATTTGCAGGAGAAGAAGGATCATCTGTGGCTTGTGGGCCTCTAGGTGTATGTGGGGATGAGAGACAAAGGCCCTATCTGCCTGCACGCCTGTCTGTGTGGTTTCATGGAGTGGTGATTGTTTGGGAGATAGAGACATTAGAGAGAGACATGTCTGCTGACTGAAGAGTTCTAAGTCGGCATCTCTACACAGTGGGGGAGAGACGGAGGGCGTCTTTTTCGGTATGGGGAAACCTGAGCCTACCTGAGAGATGTCACGACAGGGGGCATGACCTTCCAGTTCCCATGTTACGCTAATTAGACATGCTCCTTACGCGATGAGACTGTGAAAAGTGAAACCACGTGCCCCACGTGCAGATTTCCAAATGCTGATGTGTCTGTGTCTCTGTCTGTGTGTATTTGTGTGGTTGTGTATTTGTGTGTTTTTCACAATGTCGGTCTATGTATCTGTGTGCATGAGTTATGTGAGTTTGTGTGTGTGTGTGTGTGTGTGTGTGTGTGTGTGTGTGTGTGTGTGTGTGTGTGTGTACGTGTGTGTGTGTGTGTGTGTGTGTGTGTGTGTGTGTGTGCATGAATGCGTGTGCATGTCGCTGTGTGCTGTCTCCAGCGACAGATCATGTATTTGTCAACTTATCAGATTCCTCCTCCTCTCCACTGATCCCCGTCCATCCCCGACCTTCTGACCCCTCTGCTATCAGTCCCCAGCTTCCTCCCCCAGTCGCCCTTATCTGCCCTGCTCCTCTGCCCTGACACCCATGACAAACAGACGCCATGTGGCCTGTCGGGACGACTGGAGGTCCATCAGATCTCTGAGAGTTACGGCTGACCCTGCCAGATTAATGGTGAAAGTGTGACACTGATGATGACAGGGAGAAAGCACAGAGCCGCTGCTCCAGATCCTCCTCCGACACAAAGTAAACGCCTGCCTCCCGTCACGCAGACGGACGGACAGAGACTCACGCCAGGAAAAGCCATCTAATAAGTAGCATCAGACTTTGTTTCCAGCAAACACACTACTATTGATTAGAGACTTGCGTTTAGGTATATATTATGTCGAAATGTCTACTTAGTGTAACCCCCCTGGTGTTAAAAATGTTTGCAAAAATAAACAAAACAGTTGTTATTTTGGAGGGAATAATAACTTAACATTCAATTTAAGAACACAACACATCTTCTGTTTTCATACTATGACCAAGTATGAAATATAATCTCCTGCTAAACCGAATTAACCATTCTAAATATAATTTAGATTTTATTCATAATTCATATGCCTATGTTCCACTCTGAGCTGGTGTGGTCTGGGATCACAGCCTGGACCAAAAAGGAGGCAAGCCAAGGCTCATTTCATACACAAGGGTGATTCAAAAAAACAAAATGACGACAGCTAACTTAATTTGGTGCAGAGTCATCAACATGTTGTGCAAAATAGAAACAAGGTTCACAAGATTTCCCTGCAGCCTCTGCCCAACTCTCTTTAAAAGGCAGCAGCAGGCTCATTAAATAGACCGGGCAACTCCTGACCACAAATGACAATTGTGCATACTGCCAAATTGCAAGAAGGTAACATTCCTATTGGTCAATTTGGATTGCTGATTACAGCACAAAACGGACAGAGCAAATGAAAACAGCTTCAGTGCTGCTTCGCTGCTTCTCTCTCTCTCTCTCTCTCTCTTTCTTTCTTTCTCTCTATCTGTTCATCAACAGAGAACTTTCACACTAGACAAGGTGCCATTAAGAGCCTTGGGAAACTGTCAACAGTGACAGACTCTGCTACTCTTCTTCTAAATCTTGACCATGGCTCAGGACGGCTGCTGAAATGCCACCGTGATTCACTTAGCCTTGGGCACTCCTAAAGGCCCAGTCAGTCTCCACCATCACTGCCACCATCCACTCCCCCACCCCCCTCCCTCCTCTCCCACAGACGCGGAGCAAACAAGCACCAGCACAGTAAAAATCGGCAATAAAGCCATTAGCGGCTGCCATTTAGCCAGCTAACGATTTCCCCTCATCACCCCCCATAAATTTGGTCCCTGGGGTACCAGAGGAGAGAGACTGCCGCGCCGCACTCAAAGTCACCACGGCTGTTTATAGCTGAGATATGCAGCTCTGGGGACAGACATTACTAAGTCATTAAGGTCTGCCTGTTGCCTTGAGACCCAGGTGAGAGCCAAGGCCAGGCTCACGCCCTTAACTGGTTTATGGTTCATCATAAATGGACAGAAGGTCAGAAGATGGCAACAGAACTTGACACCTTGTCCACAATTGTTCAACACGTGACGAAGAGAGCCACTGGTAGGAATGTTTTGTCTCATCTCAATTGGCACAACAAGCATCTATCTTACTGACAATGGCACGAGCTGGCCAAGTTAAGATATTGATCTTTCACACTGCTCTACTCCTTCATCACACCGCCTGTGATGTGAGCGAGTGTGTGCCTTTGAAGGAGTAGCATGATGAACTATGATGCTCCGCTGCAATGTTGTTCTTTAGCGGGGAACATCTGAGCTTCTCTCGCTAGGCTAGCCATGTGTGCCTGCATGAATCATGCATGAGCACCAGGGGAGTACACCACAGACAGCCTTGTCAGAACCACCTCTGACCAAACGCACGATCAAAGTTTAATGAGTCCTACCCGTGCTCTATACAACAATGAATTGCCACTGTTTACAACACAATGTTCTTTTCAGTCAAGAGGTTACCGCCAGGGCTACATTTCCGAATCATTTATGACACTTTTAAAGCTCATTTGCGACCACACATTAGTCTATGATGTCATTGTGTTGAGTTCTAATCTAATTGGGATGGGCTTGGTCTTCAATAAGTGAGAATTAACAACACTGTTTGGTAAAAGAGACACAATCAAGCTATTTTTATAGAAGGAGAAGAGTCAAAATACTAGTAAATTGATGCACTATGGGAAAGGCTATGGCAGTTTCACTTCTATGGCATTTTTTGAAAGGCATCAAAAGAAAAGGCCGTACCCAGCAAGGCACCTCCAGGCGTTTTTGTGGTGTTTAAGCTGCTGAAAGATTTTGGGTCAGAGCATTAATGCATAACAACTTACAATATCAGCACACAAAGGCTGAGTTTGTTTGTCTGTCAATGGCACTGAAACCCTCTGATTTACAAGCGAGTCTACAAGGCTGACGCAAACGCCAGTGAAAGGAAACAGCATCAACAGTCGAGCTGTCTATTGATAGAATGCAGCGACAAGAAAAGATGGAAATTCATGATCAAAAGAGAGCGACAAACTCATTAATAAATGTGATTGATTTCCTTTGAGAATGTTCACTATGGCAAAAAGATAGGCCCTCAAAAACAGGGGGGAAATGGCATTAAGCTCACATAAAATGTTCACATTGTCAATGATTTTTTTATCATTTTCTTTCAGCCAACAGTCTCTCAACCAAATCTGTTACTTGTTAGCAAGTCTGCCAATAGCCAGGGACCATGTTGGGACTACCAGGTGTTAGGCATAAATCCATTCACACCATCCTCTGCGCACCAGACTGGTTAGCTATGGGAGGCTAATGTCTGTGGTTAGGCTAAATTGGACAGGAAGCATTCACTTCCAACCGAGACAGACTGCTATCATCGCAAGAACAGAGAAAAAGGGCAGTGAGCAACAGCCACAATGTGAAACTGTAACCTAAAGATAGTCTTGGGCCAATTATTAAACTCAGCTGACTCATTCAGCTTGCTTAGCAACAAGTGCAGTGCAGAACTGCTTCATTTGCAGAAGGGTCTATATTTAACTTACACTATAGTCAGCTGATGCTATTATCTAAAGATTTTATATTACATCTTGTTTGAGATCTTTGGTCCCTGGAACTTGTTGTTCCTCTTGCAACTTCCTTCACTGGCTCAGCAACGGCCAACACAGGTCTCCCTTGAAATTCTTTGAAATTACTCAAAGTGTCATTTATCAAGCTGGTGAGTGTCTACAGTTGACTGAGCCAGTAAATCACCCATGGATACCCAAAGCGCAGATAGTTCTCAATGTATCACATGTCTCCTTCCTACATCAGACTGAAGGATCAGAAATCTGAGCTCCAGACAGTTTGATTTAACTCGCAGCGATTCTCGATCGGCACTGATAGCATGGAGATATGGCTAGTGTCTAACCCAGCTGCCAGGTTCCTTTCATAATGGATGGAGTACTTTAGTGAGGAAATAGAAGCAGTACCACCCTTTATGGTTAAACAGATCAGATTCAGAGGTGACACCACAGGTCTTTGTTCTTTGTCATCATTAACTTCTCAAAACACCTCAGTCATTTATGGACCTATAACCCTATTACCTCAACCTGTTCTTGCACTGAAATAGTTTTTTATTTTACCTTGTCTACATTATACTTTACTCTCCTATTTGTCCATATTATTTATGCTGGTCTCTACCAGTGGACTAATGACTACTTTTTGCACCTTCACCATGACACTCACTCTCTTGAGCACCTTGCCATGCACACATAACTAAGGACTATGGTTAGACTACTGTTTGCACCTTCACCATGACACTCACTCCCTTTAGCACCTTACCAGTCCCGGCCCTGTCACTACAAGCGTCTTATGCTTGATCACCCTCACATTGGACTTTCTTAATTTAATTTATATAGTGTATTTAGTATTTAGTTTTGTTAGTTTTCTTATCTTTCTTATCTTCTACTGTCTTTATTGTACAGTGGAGTTTAGTTATATGTTTATACTTATACTTATGTTTACCATTTCTACTGTAAGTGCATGTTGTGTGTGATGTGTAGACCCTTGAATTTCCCCTTGAGGATCAATAAAGTATCTATCTATCTATCTATCTATCTATCTATCTATCTATCTATCTATCTACATATTGTATGGCTAAGTTATCACCACACCTACTTCTAAAAGGTATCAGTGTTCCCAAATGCATTTCTGGTGTTAATTTCAAATCAACCACTCAAATCAACCATTTCCTATTTCCAAGAACTGTGATTTTGGTGAGAAATCCCTTCCAGACACACAAGGCTACTGTGCAGTGAAATATAGTAAAAGTAAGTCTGAATTCAAAATACCTGGGAAATTTGACTCACACGCCATCTAATACATCAGGAAGGAGCAGTCTCCTGGTAATACCATTTTCTTAATTATAGACCTAAATGTATAATTAAACACTGCTATTTCCAGGCAGCAGTGAGGTGAAATTATAGACATACAACATGCAATTATACATACATTATAACAAGTCGGCCTTGGTTGGGTCTTTTACTCTTCCAGTGTAGATCGAATCTTATTGATCTTTTATGAAAGGCATCAAAGAGAAGGTTGTTGCATTTCACATTCTTGCCCTGCATATGGTAATTCATTTGGGGAATCTAGCAGTTTGTCTCCAATAATGATTGATAACTAGAACTGTTGCTACTATATCTACTGCTTGCTGTTTGCTGAACTATGTCTTACTCTCCTTCTGTGGGCTGCAAATGAGATAAGATGCCAACAGCAATGTTGTGCATGTACTGAAAACATGCAGCTGCGTTTCAGGAGGCTTTACGTAACTCTGCATGACCTTTTTGCTTTGGCCACAAAAAACAAACAAAAACAAGTTCTACACATGAATTGGGTCAGTTCCCCTGAGAGTTTGTAGGCCCAATTAGAGTTAGGACCCTCTTAAATGCCTAATAATGTAATCTGTTTAGATAAGACTGGGGTAGGGGTATGGGGGTTACTATACATATGTATTTAGTGGGAGACCCCCCCCCCCCCCTCCACACACACAAACACACACACACACACACACACACACACCTCTTGTTTTGGTTTGAGGGTTAAGGGAGACATCTGATGTGAGGCTTCCAGAGACAGTTCCATCTGTCACTTAGTTCCCAGTGCTTTTTCCTTTCATCTGGAGATGCCTTACTGCATGCAGTGTGTTCCAAATAGCTTACTGGCACAGCGTAAATGTCAACATATAACAATAACAATAGGCAAATCGAGGGACGTGAAGGGACCTGTGATGGTGTATGGCTGGCAATTCTTTCCTGCATAATAACTCAAACAAGTATGGCTGCCAAAAGAAGGTTAAAGAGGGATGAAGTTTTATGAGGGCGCCTTACAAAATTAATGATTGTTGATTGTGGGATTTTCCTCTCTCATTTTCTTCATTCTTTCCTTGTTGCCTCTTTGCAAACATCCTTTCAAACTCTTACAATTCATTTAACAGGGCCATGGGACACATTAATTTACTAGAGGTTTTCCAGTAGAAGAGAGGAACAAGAGGGTGTTTAAAGGTGCGTTCTAGGACAAACCTCATGATTAACTTAATGGGACTTTAAATGAGCCACCTCAGCTAACCCTCTCTGATTGGCACCAGTCCCCCTTTCTTTGTGTGGCATCTGATGTGATGCAACTCGAGCGGAGTGTCAACGCATGGTGAGGCAGGCGGACACATTCCTCCAGCCCCAAGTGCACGCTGGGTTAAAATAACACCAGTCATACAGCCTCAAAGATCAGAGACATCCACCTCCCCCCCTCTTCTCTTTTCCTCCTCCCAACAATGCCCTTCAGCCTTCAGATTAAACCCCTCAAGAGATCAGACACCCCTAATCTCTCGTGCCAGGACCAACGGAGACGGCCAGGTCCCCCTGCCAGGCCTGGCCTGGATGACCCAGTAGGGACATCTGCAGGGGTGCAGATGGCCCCCCTGTCATTTGGGGACGCTGAAGGGGAGCGGCCTCCCTGTGATATACTTTCAGTTGTGTGTGCGTGTGTGTGGGGATGGGGGGTTCACACATGATATGATCTGTGCGCTCAAGTGGAAAATCCACAGGACATTCACTATCAGTGAAAAGCTGCCACAAAAAAGAAAAAAAAAACACATCATAGGGGAACTGACTATTAAATGTGCAAATGCAGATGCAGACAGTTCTATAAAACTAGGTGTGGTAGCACAAAACCTCAGTCTACTGATTCATTGATAGGCTTGTATAGATTTGTCTGAGGAATCAAATCAGCATTTTCATATCTAGAAATGAAACCAGTTATACCAAGCTTTCTTTTCTAAAATCTAAAATATAAGATAACCATCTAGAATTATATAAAACATTTCTCAAGAAGACACTAATTGATCTGTTGGGTTTTAGCACAATATATCAAGTATGTCTGTAATACTACAACTCTTTGCATAACTCTAAAATGTAGTGTTTCCTATAAAGTCTAAAAACTCTGCCACAGGGTTCAACCATTTCCAGTAAATATATCTGGCCGCCACACTGAGACTGCAGGAGAGAAACACAAAGGAGTTTTTCAAGGATGCCGAGACAAATTTGGAACTGATAGAGCATGAATCACTCTCTCAATGACTCAGAACACTACATTATATTCCTGCCTGTGGGCTGATGTGCTGCCATCGCAACTACAAGGACCACAGTCGGGGGAGGACTTCCTGTCTGCAGAACTAATGACCTCTGCTCACAAACTGCATTGTCTCTTGACCTTGACCTCCCAAGACCACGATACCCCCCCGCCCCCCCCCCCCCCCCCCCCCCTTCTGATATTCTCTGGTATTAGGATGAGTTCTGGGAAACTGTCAAGACTCCCCCCGCTACCCGACCCACCCTCCTCCCTCACACACTGTCACCCAGCATGCCCTGTCTCCTGTCCAGCTCCGTGCCCCCTTCTTTGGAAGGGTAATGACTCACGTTAACTTCCCAGCAGCCTGCCAGCTGGTGGACCTCGCATCGGCACAAAGTGAAAGAGAAAGAGACAGACAGAGAGAAAGAGAGAGAGAGAGAGAGAGAGATGGACGGGGGAAAGGGATAGGGTGGGGGCACAGGCACAAGGCCTGCTTCCACATGGCACCCGTTCAAACCTGCTCTCAATTAAAGTTGTACAAAAGTCCACTCTCACTGTTTTGGGGCTGCGGCAGCCAATTTCCCCCCCCCCCCAATCTCTCAGTCCCCTCTCTTTCATACACACACACACATACACACACACACATAGATCCAACCCACCCACACACCCCCGCTACACACACACACACACACACACACACACACACACACACACACACACACACACACACACACACACACACACACTATCCCTGGAGCGCGCCTACACATTGTTTGTCTGTGACCGGGTCACATAAACAAGTGTTGTCTGTGGTGGCAGCAGCGGTGGTGGCGGCAGCAGCGGCGCTGACGAAGACAGGGATTCCTCTCACCAATGCTGTTTCCCCTGTCTGGCACAGACACGACCAAAGCGCTAATAACAGCAGGGTGGCACTAGGGTGGAGCTGGCAGGCGCTAGGAGTGCTACTAAGAAACCACACATGCTCCTCACACCTACACGTTCTGTGAATGAGACACACAGGCTCTGTTTCGCTACTGAATCTGTTTCACACACATACACACACACACACACACACACACACACACACACACACACACACACACACACACACACACACACACTCTTGAATCTTCTTGTGGTGTGACGTGTTTCTATGCAAAGTATTTAAACTTTTAACCAGGAGTCTTCTGTTTCCCTGAAATAAACGTTAACAACTAAGCTCATGAAATGCAATTATTTGTGGCATATCCAATGGGGTGCTTGTGGAAGCGCTACAAGGCGTCGAAACAAAAGGGCTGAGGCCGCGTGTCTGCAGTGGGTCGGCTTCCTGTTAACACTCCGCTCATTTGCCGTGTGTACACTGCTATTTTCGCCCATCCTGAAGCCTGACGGCGGGCCAAGCGCCGCCCACAAGTGCAATGTAGCAATTATGAAATCAGCTTAGGACGTCTGGCCAAGCCAGTAGCATCAGCATGCTGGAAACAACGTAAAGTGCAAGCTGAAATTTTAGTCGTCATGGCATTTAAGCGGTCATAATGGAAAATGTGCTCACACACTTCCAAATAAAAGACGAGAATACTCATACAAACACACACGCACACACACCAAAACACACACACACAGACACACACACATACACACACACACACACAAACACACTAACTAAAACTTAAAAAAGATTGCACAAATTGATGCAGGAACACACTAGAAGGCTCACACCCTCTATAAAAAAAGAAATCCTCCAGTTTACGGTCTCTGTCCTGTCCTGTGTAAAGGTCCCTAGAGCGACAGATTTCCATGAGCGGACAGAAATGAATCAGCGTCAGACGTGGCAGGCTTCCAGCAGCAGCGGGCAGCAAGGAGGAAGCGACCGCCGGCTGTACGCTGTTATGCTGTAACCAAACAACGCCTCCAGGTGCTTTCCAAAACCATTCCCAGCTGGCCGCGCACTACGCATGGAGAGACAGACAGAGAGAGAGAGATAGAGAGAGAGAAAGAGAGGGAGAGAGACAGAGAGAGAGGCGGCCCTCCAGATGTGATTCGCTCAGGAAGGCCCAGTGCATGGGGACCATCCCTTTCTTATGAGCACCGAAGCTCGGTCTCGTCACGCTGTGATGCAACAGAAGTCAGAGGCGCTCTGCTTTCCCAACAGTGAGTCACAGGGAGGGGGCTTGGACTTCCAAGAACGCTTACGGCCGGGACCCAATGTGAAAAACAACAGTACCAGTCTACCAGAGCAACAACACAGGCCTGATGCTATGTAACCAGGAGAGTCAGAATAAGGCATAAGTTACACATGCTAAATTACATTCTTAATTGAACCAACTCAGAACACACAAGATAGACCCACTTAAAAGGCAAGCAAGTAGTGATTACTGACAGACTTCATACAGGACGGATACTCAAAACAACCTGTTAATCCTCTACATACTGTACCTAGAGACTGCCTTTTCACATGGGCCCTGACTAGAAGTCCAATTTAGAAAGTGCTTTTCTAAGAGACACGCAGAGCACAAACAGTATTGTTGGTATTTCCATCTGCTGATTTTAGATTGCTGATTTACATAGAAGTGGCCTACAATGAAAAAAATCCTGCTCATTTAGGGAACATTAACAACTTTCTTATGTTTCAGGTCCAGTTCCAGTCAAGATCAGTCATGCAATTATCTCCCCCTCGCCGCTGATTGCACTCCGAGGGCTCCCTGCGAATGCCAACACAAGAGAAAGAGGAAGCGTAGAAATCCAATGGCATGACGGGCCACTGAACCACTAAATCCAATCTGTTTCCGCAGGGGGAAAAAAAACTTTTTTTTTTTTCTACTACTCTTTTCCATTCCCAAATTCCCTCCACATGTGACGTGCGATCGTTCTGTAATGTAAGAGAATGATTTCATCTGTCAGGATTGAAGTCGTCTTTGAAGAGGCTTCCAAGTAAATAAACCCAGGCAGAAAAAAGTCGGCGACTATTTTAATCCCTGTGAATTGGTCGGCTCTTGTCGACCAGCAGCGCTTGCATATGGTCCTATTTACGCAGTGAGAGATAGTGTGATCATGTTAAGAGTTTCATGTTTCACATTTCCATATATTCCCTTTCTGTGTAAGTCATGAGCAAAAACAAAATGATGATTCCATACATGTACATCCCCTGGCCTAAAGAACTGAGTTTGAGAGGCAGGATTTCAGTTGAAACCCATGCTAAAGAATCAACACTCAAAGAACAGGACTGTCTATATCACACTTATAACGAGGTTACTGCTATAACGGCTTGTAATTCTGGAGAGTGTCTTCGGATTTAATACTGTAGCAGTTGGCTCTATTTTTGGATTCCTACAGTCAATATGGATGAATTTGAATGTAACATCACCCACTGCTTGTTCTGTAGCCCATAAAATATCTCCTTGTGTCTCAATGATTGAGCCTTTTCACCCTGACCACCTCTGCAAAACTCATTGGAAGAAGAAACCTCATCATTCAATAAATTACTCTCCTCTCTCTCTCTCTCTCTGTGTGTGTGTGTGTGTGTGTGTGTGTGTGTGTGTGTGTGTGTGTGTGTGTGTGTGTTTATGAACATGTCTAAGTGTTTATGCATTTTCGGCCGTGGTCCATGCCCACAGCCTTATTGCTTTTGCCAGGAAGGCCAGTGAGGAGGAATTCCTGAGCTCTGTGAGCACAGCTTCAGCCAACAGGGCCTTCAAAAGTTCACTCCTCCTGGCTCCGCCTTGCTTACTTGGGACAGACAGAGTGTGCTCACTCCTGAGGTAAGAGCTTGAAGCTCACTTTGGCGGTGGCACCCTCATAGATGTGGTCCCCCAGAAAGCTAGCTAAGAGCACCATAAAATAATCATAGAGATTCATTTCAAAACCTTGTATAACCAGGGGAAAGCATTTAAGCAACTGGTTCAAGTTTTGATACGCTCCTTTGACATGTTTTTAGAAAACACTGAATGCATGTTGAGAAAATCACTACAGGATCTCCCCAGGGCAATGTATGTTTGACTCTACATGATTTCACTAATGGAGTATTAATGTCTATTGGAAGCTAACTGAGGTCTACACACTCTTGCTCTCGCCTTAGATGTTAATTCTCTGGACAGTGGTGCCGAGCCTGGCAGAAGCACACTTGCCTGGATACAGCCATGCCCTTGGGACGGACTGCAGCACAGTGTGGTCTCATCGTGAGCTTGGCTTTCCGCCTCTCCACTCTCACCAGAGTCAAATCAAAACAATTTCATTTCGAAAACCAATTCAAACTAGAGCAATTGTTTACAACTGTCTACACTTTCACACCAAGTGAGGAACAAATAATTACTGTATTTGATGCTATCTCTGGGAAATAACATTTAATCAACAAAGAACAACGACAGCTGGTTGCCAAGAGAGGGAAGCCAATCAGATAGCTGGGAGGAATGTAAATGACATGGCAGAGATTTGAAATGAGTGAGCTATCTGTTGAATTGACATGGTCTTGGGGAATGTGCGGTAGATCAAGCTGCGGTCAGGTGCATGCTCGTGCACACACACACACACACACACATATCAGATGTATGTAAAAAGCTGAGAAAAAGGCCAAGTATTGCGCCAGTCCTGTTCCTGCTGGGAGATGTAAAAACAGCGCTGTAGGCAAGAGGCTTGGAGGGGAGACAAAGGCAGGACAATCCCGAGCTTTGTGTGATCGCAAGCTTTCATATCAGATGTCCTGGGAAGTTCCCACAAAGAGGGAGCAGCCGGCTCTGTGTGCTGTGTCAGTATCTATTCTGTGTGTGATTGTGTCTGTGTCTGTGTGTGTGTGTGAGAGAGACTGTGTGTGTGTTTGTTAGCGTTAGGTGTGATGTGTGTGTGTGTGTGTGTCTGTGTGTGTGTAAATGCTGGCCACATCTTGTCTGAGAAACCCAATCCCCACGCCGGCCAAGCCCCTCTTCTTGGAGGAGCATATGGGACAGATTGAGTGGCTCCTCGGGTTTCGCGTCTCCAAGCTGCCACATCACAGTTACAAGCCACGGACATTAAGACACATCATCTTTTACTCTGGTGTGGCTTATATGAGCCTGTGTGTGTGTGTGTGTGTGTGTGTGTGTGTGTGTGTGTGTGTGTGTGTGTGTGTGTGTGTGTAGAAAGCTCCATGACACATGGCAGAACAACCAAGCAACGCTAGTAGTCTAATTCACAGCTCATAAGACAATAGGACATATTACATAACACACACACAAACACACACATACACTCATAGAGAGAGAGAGAGAGAGAGAGAGAGAGAGACAGAGAGAGAGGGAGAGTGACTGCAGTGGAAGAAGTCACTACATTAACATTAAAACTCCAGGGGGATGTGTTTAATGTCAAATTGACTGAAACTCAAAGAGGTAATTATCAAAGAGAGCGCACCATCATCCAGAGAATACGGGGGGTGGGCTGGGGTGGGGTGGGCTGGGGGGGGGGGGGGGGGTGTGGTCTGGCAACGTCAGGAGAGGTTCAGAGGAAAACATGAAACCAGGAAGACACACAAAAGAGGAAATGGACCCATGAAAGGGGTCGCGCTGAAAGCTTCAGAGGGCTAGACAGCATAATGGAAAAGGCCGGTGCCTGGAGCACGTGGTCTGAAAGAGTGAGTGACCGAGTGAGTGGGTGGGTGAGTGAGTGAGTGAGTGAGTGAGTGAGTGAGTGAGTGGGTGAGTGAGTGGGTGAGTGACCAAGTGGGTGAGTGAGTGAGTGAGTGGGTGAGTGACCGAGTGAGTGGGTGGGTGAGTGAGTGAGTGAGTGAGTGAGTGAGTGGGTGAGTGAGTGGGTGAGTGACCAAGTGGGTGAGTGAGTGAGTGAGTGGGTGAGTGAGTGAGTGAGTGGGTGAGTGAGTGGGTGAGTGACCGAGTGGGTGAGTGAGTGAGTGGGTGGGTGAGTGACCGAGTGGGTGAGTGAGTGAGTGAGTGAGTGAGTGGGTGGGTGACCGAGTGAGTGAGTGAGTGAGTGAGTGAGTGGGTGAGTGAGTGAGTGAGTGAGTGAGTGGGTGGGTGAGTGAGTGAGTGAGTGAGTGAGTGACCGAGTGAGTGAGTGAGTGAGTGAGTGAGTGAGTGAGTGGGTGAGTGAGTGAGTGAGTGAGTGAGTGAGTGAGTGAGTGAGTGAGTGACCGAGTGGGTGAGTGAGTGAGTGAGTGAGTGAGTGAGTGACCGAGTGGGTGAGTGAGTGAGTGAGTGAGTGAGTGAGTGAGTGAGTGAGTGACCGAGTGAGTGAGTGACCGAGTGGGTGAGTGAGTGAGTGAGTGAGTGAGTGAGTGAGTGAGTGAGTGGGTGAGTGAGTGAGTGAGTGACCGAGTGAGTGAGTGACCGAGTGGGTGAGTGAGTGAGTGAGTGAGTGAGTGACCGAGTGGGTGAGTGACCGAGTGAGTGAGTGAGTGAGTGAGTGAGTGAGTGAGTGACCGAGTGGGTGAGTGAGTGAGTGAGTGAGTGAGTGAGTGACCGAGTGAGTGAGTGACCGAGTGGGTGAGTGAGTGAGTGAGTGAGTGAGTGACCGAGTGGGTGAGTGACCGAGTGAGTGAGTGAGTGAGTGAGTGAGTGAGTGAGTGAGTGACCGAGTGAGTGAGTGACCGAGTGGGTGAGTGACCGAGTGGGTGAGTGAGTGAGTGAGTGAGTGAGTGGGTGGGTGAGTGAGTGAGTGAGTGAGTGAGTGAGTGAGTGAGTGAGTGAGTGAGCACTGCACAGCACAAAAAGAACTACAAAAATGCCAGTCAAACAGGGAGGGAAAGAGCCAGAGAGAACTGGGGGAAGAGGGCGGGGGGTAGAGCCCACTAGAGAGAGCCAGAGAGAGAAAGGGGGAAGAGGGCGGGGGGTAGAGCCCACTAGAGAGAGCCAGAGAGAGAAAGGGATGCAGAGAAGGCAAGAAAGACAGAGGGAGAGAGAAAGAGAGCTAGAGGGACAGAGAGAGAGTTAAGCCTAAAGTATGGTCCCGCGTCTGCGTCCCGCGCACGCGGCACTGGTGAGCGCGTGACGAGAATTGCGTCATTTTTACAGCATGTGTCGCGTCTTTGAGTCGACCGAAATTTAAGACCGCGCGTCAAAGTGACGCGTAGACTGCGCATGTGTGAAACGGAACTGCTGTAAACACTCCCCTCCAGTAGGTGGACCACATAGAAGAACAACACTTAAACGTAGAAACAAACCTAGACAGAAGAAGACTTGTTTGGTTACCATAACGACGATGGAACAGAGCGCCTGTCCTCAGCTTGCCTGGCTTTGAGTTACGTGAGACACCACGACATGGAGTCAACTTCGACCGATGTAAAGCCACAATCCACAGATACATTCTTTAACATTATATTTAACGGTCACTTTACCATCTATGGTGTAGAACCCAAAGTATTTCAAGACACCACATTTTAGATGAGTTGGGGACGTAATTATCTGTCTGCTGGCCGTTCTGTGCGTTACCTTTGATTGTCGAAACAGGGTGGCTGCATGGGCTCATTGTGGCTACTGGCTATTATATTGGCTTGATTTGGTCATGAGCCCTGGATCATATAGCACTGAATGAGATGGTAAACAATAAAATAAAACTAATCATAGACAGTGACAGCCTTTACTCCATGCATGGAGAGCTGACATGACTTCGGATTAAATGCATCTTTTAAAAATGAGCGTATGCTGAAATCAAATCGCAAAACCCAGAGCCAATTAAAGGTATCTATCTACAACGCTCAGGCGAAACCCATGTAACACTTGCTGATCGAGATGCATTCTCGCCTGTTCCTTATATAATGCGTTATCAATAGTGATTATAATAATAAAGGGAATGTAGCCTACCTCTCCCTGGTGCAATCATTATCACCTAGCCTACTCCTGAACAATGCTGAACTCAAATCTCGAAACTCGCCTGTCAACACCGGGAAATGCGCTACACAGCACTAAAAACCGAATAGTTTATTTATAGTTCGACTACGGATATTTCACGTCATGTTCGAATAAAAGTGACAGCCCTACTCCCTGCATAGAGAGCTGACATGACTTCGGATTAAATGCATCTTTTAAAAATGAGCGTATGCTGAAATCAAATCGCAAAACCCAGAGCCAATTAAAGGTATCTATCTACAACGCTCAGGCGAAACCCATGTAACACTTGCTGATCGAGATGCATTCTCGCCTGTTCCTTATATAATGCATTATCAATAGTGATTATAATAATAAAGGGAATGTAGCCTACCTCTCCCAGGTGCAATCATTATCTCCTAGCCTACTCCTGAACAATGCTGAACTCAATCTCGAAACTCGCCTGTCAACACCGGATAATGTTATCATAATAATAATTGAAGGAATAACCTAGGCTACCGCTCGCTCTAAATACACCCATTATCACAGTGAGACATACATTATGAACACAAATAGTTACTTCAAAACTTTTATTGACACGTCATATTTACAGGTTTTTGGTTCATACTTTTTGGTATGAGGCAGGTGTGAAGACTCAATACAAATTTAATTGAGGACATCTGTACGCACAACTCTTTCTTACCATGACACTGCTGCATGTGTTCAGAAAAATGTCTTTACTTTGTATCGCACCAATATTGCTGCCCTCGCAGCACCGAGTCACTAAGCTACAGGCTAAGTAGCCTAATAAGCAAGTAGGCTAAGCTAGTCTCTCAGCTATACCAACAGGTGTGCTGTGTGTGTTCTGGTGGATGATAAATGGAGCGATGCGATGGGCCAGCTTATCAAACTTCCCAGCAGACAGGCGAACGTACTCGTGGTGCTTTTTCCTTCATCAGCTCTTCCTTCGTTTAGTGCTCGCACATCCCAAGTTCTTCTTTTCTTCAGGCGTTTCAGGCTTTTTTGCTGGTTGTGTCCTACTTTCAGGCTCGACGTACCGCCCCCAGTTGGTGGGGCAGAGTATCACAGTTAATCCGTAGTGCGCAGGCGCTAACCGTAACAATTTAACGCGCATTCAGGACAGCAGAAATTGGAGTATGCTTCACGTCCACGGCAAAAATGACGCACGTCTTGGACACGCGCAAATGTGACGCAGGACCATGCCAGAGCCTTTAGAGGGAGAGAGTGTCACAGAGATAAACGAGATATGTGTGTGTGTGTGTGTGTGTGTGTGTGTGTGTGTGTGTGTGTGTGTGTGTGTGTGTGTGTGTGTGTGTGTGCGTGTGTGTGTGTGTGTGTGTGTGTTTGTGTGTGTGTGTGTGTGTGTTAGAGAGAGTGCTACTGAGAGAGTGTAAGAGATGGAGGGAGTACGTATGAGGATAGAGGATGTGTTGTGAGTCCTGCTTGCATGCTGACCTTGGTGCCTCTCTGTGTGTGTGTGTGTTTGTGTATGTGTGTGTGTGTGTGTGTGTTTAGGAGGCCTGGGGATGGTGTGCCAAAGAGAGGTGTCTTACTGCCTGTGTGTGTGTGTGTGTGTGTGTGTGTGTGTGTGTGTGTGTGTGTGTGTTTAGGAGGCCTGGGGATGGCG
Source organism: Alosa sapidissima (assembly GCF_018492685.1). NCBI lineage: Eukaryota > Metazoa > Chordata > Actinopteri > Clupeiformes > Clupeidae > Alosa > Alosa sapidissima. The sequence continues at coordinate 20,344,672 of NC_055968.1, read as the reverse complement.
TGGCAAAGAGAGGTGTCTTACTGCCTGTGTGTGTGTGTGTGTGTGTGTGTGGAGGCCTGAGGACAGCGTGGCAGAGGTGTCTGTTGCTATCTGGAGCATTAAAATCACATCAGTGCAGGAGAAAAAAACTGTGGCTGCCCACGGGAATCCTGCTCTCCAATCTCTCTCTCTCTCTCTGTTTCTCTGCCTATTTCTGTCTCACTCCATCTCTCTCTCGTCCCACAGAGTCTAACTAAACCCACAGTAATACAAAATAATCCCTGGATTTGGGACCATCTCAATCCAAACGGCTAATATTTTGGCCCAAAAAAATGGTTTGGGACCAAAAAAATAAATAAATAAATAAATAATCACTTCCACAACTGAAATATATATTTGTAATTCCTGTTTACGATGTTCTGAGCCTAATGGCGTTCCAGCCTTTACACAAATAACAAACTGCCACCCCAAAGGCTGCCAAGGGTACTTAGAGCTTAGAAGAGACAGCGTCAGACAATAACCGAAAGATTTATCAAGATTTACTCCCTTTGCTTGAGCAGCCCTGTCCAAGAAAACACCCACACAAGCCCAATCAGCATGTACTTTAATAACAGGGCTAAAATAAGCACCGAGCATTTGGCAGTTGCTTTAAGCAGGTCCTGGAACAGTAGCAAGGGAGTTGCGATGGCATTTGCTTGGTGGCATTACAGCGGAATGTGGAGTCCTTGACTATGGGAGAGACAGTGAAGACTGATGTCTCTGGCAGTTGTTTCCAGAGCTTTCTAAATGTCATCCCAGAGGAGATATGAGAGCAGTGATCTGTGTGGACCACGGAGGGAAGTCTCCCAACGGTGCTGTGGGCTTGGCACGCTATTAATGCCATGGAAAAATGACATTCCACTCAGAACGCCACAGCACTGACCCTGCTCAGCTGATGAGTTTTCAGGCTTTGCCTAACAGTAGTTTAGATAGGAGTCAGACGTAATTCTATACTAGGCTGAAGTTTCTGCATTTGGTGTGTTCCAGATGGAGTCGATCTGAAAGCACAAGCAAGATCAAATTCAGCAAACAGATCAATTTGAATAAATGGGGATCCTACGAGAACTCTCGAACTATGCTCTTATAACTTGGGTTTCAGTCCAGAAGGCTTGACCAGTAGGGCTATAAATCAAGACCTAACTTTTTGTCTTTTAGTCACAGACAAAACAAGCATACACTCACACACACACATATGTATCCATCACATCCTGGAAAACATGTTTGTGAAGCACCTCACCACTCAGTCCACAGAGGAGTCGCTTCACAAACACACAGACAGCCGATGATCCACGGCCCTCTATTATTTACCCAGGCACTGAACCAGCGCGCTCCCCCACACCTCCCCCTGCCAGGCAGCCTATAGACGTGGGGGAAGCCTGCAACTGTGTCAGGCTTGCCATGGAAAAGGTCAGAGGGAATGGGAGGTGAATTCAAGAGGTGTTCCTGTGGGTTAGACAAACACAGTGCAGACCAAGCACAACCCTGGTGGAAAAATCCGTTTTTTGGGGGGGTTTAGAAGCAGGACGATCCACTGGTAGTGGTGGAGAGTGGAGAGTGGAAATATATATTTTTTTGCTGCGTTTGCTGCATGGTCGGTGTGTGGTGTCTTCCTCCATTTAGCTGTTGACTGTGCTGTCCAACCCTTTGGAGCTCCACACAAACTCTCTGAACTCTCCCTCTCTCTCTCTCTCTGTATCTCTCTCTCTCTCCCCCACTCCCTCTCTCACTTGCTCTTTTGTCTCTCTTTCTTTGAAAACAGGCTTTTTTTTTTTCAAATATAAATATGGCCAACGAGGACACCGCCTCCAGATCTACGCGGTGCTGCGGCACGACTCCGATTGGGCCGCATGCAGAGCGCAGCCCAGCCTTGATGTGTCTGCGGCGCAAATCAAAGTGCATTAAACATTGAAAGCACCGCGCTGAGGCCCAGGAGCAGCGCACAAGCGTGTGGAGGAAAAGTAGGACAGAGAGAGAGAGAGAGAGAGAGAAAGAGAGAGAGTGAGAGAGGAGAAAAAGAGACAGAGAAAGAGAGAGAGGGAGAGAGAAAGAGAGAGAGAAAGAGAGATAGAGTGTGCTGAGAGAGGCATCAAGACGCTCTCCACCAGCCTAATCCCACAAGCGTCTCTGATAACCTCTGGTGCCATTTATCATCCATACAGAGGGATAAGGGTTGGCTCTTTACTGTTGGAGTGGAGGAGGAGGGAAGGCTGCATAGCTCCAGTGACCTCACACAAGGACCCTCACTAGTGGGGATTTAAAAGGTGAGTTAGTGACACGGCTAGAGGCTGTCACGAGAGTATAGGCAACATGTCGTCTGACATTTCAGGATTTGATTAGTATTCATACGGAGTCATATTTGAGAGAGAGGTAAAGTGTGTGTGTGTGTGTGTGTGTGTGTGTGTGTGTGTGTGTGTACTACCAAAGAAACTGGTTAGGAGTGAATTGCAATTGCAAGGTAACAATAATATCGCTGTTTTTAGGCAATGCCATGTCAAATCAGAAGACATGTTATGTATCTTTGTACCTATTCTATCGCAGACATTGTTTGCGTTAAGCCCGATATCTAAGGTCTGAGGCCTGAAAGAAATCAGACTTCCATGGGACACAGCTAGGGGTTTGGGGGAAGGGAAATGCAGGGGAGCAGAGAGAAACTCACTCATGCTGTCACACATACAGTACACCCCTATCAGTGGGAAACTAAATCTGCCATCGGCTTCATTCATTGTGAAAAGAGCGGCATAAAACCCATTAAACATTGAACTTCTCCATGTCCGATCCATACAGTGTTCACACACAGTCAAACAATGCGAGGCATCTGAAAGACAGGAGACCTTCCTGCAGGTATGATCTATCTCCAGCACTCCAGTGATAATCCAGGAAGTGATTAATGAAGAAATGCTTTTAACTTTAAAAGCTTAGATTTGGGTTATCTTCCCATCACACGGGCTAGGATGATCTCACTCCAACTCTTTTTCTTATTATTATATAATTTAAACCCTCAATTAAACACCAACACACACACACCTGCATGAGCAAAGACAGAGTTCTCAATTTTATCTTTACGAGACAAGTTTATTTTATGAATCCGGGTTTCTTTTGAGGCCGCATTTGTACTTTCTCATGCATGTTTTCTTCATATCCCTCTGCCACGATCTACGGCACATTAGTCTTGACCCCCCCCCCCCCCCCCTCTCTCTCCTCCACCCTTTCACAGCATGCCCAGTATTACATCATGGCTTTATGGTCTTTTAATACCCGCAAGATTGAAGGCCTGCTACTCGCAGCCGATTCATAAGATAGCTGGCGGGATCGCTAAGCCAGCGCTGCGGGGACTTGCCAACGACATGGGAGGCCACTCGGGTATTTTTTTGGTCATTTTTTTCTCTCGTTCGTTTTTTTTTTCCCCCCGCTGTCCCTCAACTCGGGTCAGAGTCAAGTACTTGGGAGATTGCAATCCTCCCCGAGGCCCTTAAATCAATCCGTTTGCTCTCTTTGCGTCAGCGTGCCGATGACAGGCAGCCATTCCATACCGTCCTGCTTGAGTTCCCTCGTACTTCAGGAGGAAGAAACGGAGGATGGAAATTCTGACGCTCCCTCGTTCTTTTGGGAAAGTTTTGGCTTTCATGCTTTTTCATGCTTTTCTTTCCCTCATCCCTCGTTTTTTGCCTTTTCTCTCACTCAATCTCTAGTTCTCTCTTTCTCTGTTTCTCTCCGTCTTAGAGAATGGGCGGTGTTCTACTCATATTTTGTAACTATCTGTGTTTTGTCTAGGTAATGCTGTTGTGTAACAGTCCTTCATTTCAGCACAGCACGCCGGGAGAGCACAGAGATGCCCGAGCGAGACCGAAGGGCAGAGTCCCTCCACAGATCCCTCCATCCTTTGAGCACAAGGTTATGAGAGAGGTGGAGAGGGTGCGGGCAGGTGGGCCGGCTCACCGCTGTGGCTTGTGGGGCGAGAGAGAGAGAGAGAGAGAGAGAGAGAGAGAGAAAGAGAGAGTAGTTTTATGACCTTAATCCACACTCAGCATTTTTCAAGGCACCCATGGAGCCTCTCTCTCTCTCTCTCTCTCTCTCTCTCTCTCTCTTTCTCACTCTCTCTCTCTCTCTCTCTACCCTGCCAGACGTAACCCCAAACAGCAAAGACAAAGCCAGCCCTTGTTCATAACAATGGGCACATCGTGAGTCTCTGCAAGCTAATACCATAATACTACGAAATGAAAAAAAATCCTGAGCCAAATGGAGACTTGCCACTAACCTCTGACGCACTCTCCCTGTATTGGTTTTGGGCTGTTATTGTTCATGGCTATTCTTTCTGTTTCATGTCATGAATCAGAGGGAGTTTTATGTGAAAAAAATAAGGTGGACTGTTGATGCAAATGTCTGAGAAGACATGCCAGAAGTGTGATGTCTCGAGGCCTTGAGCATTCGGGAGAGGAGAGAATTTAAGGCCTTCTCTGAAGCGAGAGATAGAGAGATGGAGAAGTGGACAGAGACGGGGAATGAGGGATGGGTGGAGGGGGGGGGGTTATAAAGTTATGAGGTACATAGCTTATAATAACACGTTCTGTTTTAATGCACTAAATCAAAGAGAAGTGTTGGTGGGAGAGGGAGGGCAAAAGATCCAAAGACGCTACTTGAGGAAGGAATGCCTTTGATGGCGCCATTTAAGAGTGCAGGGGGTGAAGTCATAACAATCATTTTTCCTCTCTCTCTCTCTGGAGGAAATTACAAAGGCCGACTCCCCTGACGGCTCAGGCTTATGACAGGGCAGCGCGTGAAATAAGAGTTAAGCTTTAATGCTCCATGCGATGAGGCCCGGGCACAAAGACAAATATCAGGTGACTGGGAAAATGTGATCCTGGAGAAGACATAACCAAAACACTATGATAGATGGTTTCAGGTGTCTGGTGCAATCCACGGGAAGCACGGAGGGCGTCTCAAGAAGATCCCCCCCTTTGAGTGAAAACTTGCCAAAGCAACGCAGACAAGTTGCTGTTTTTTTTCTGCAGGAACTCCTGTCCTTCAACAGCGAATGCTACAATGCATGACTTAAGAATGGCATTCCACAGACAAAATCTGGGGGTTCGTTGGAAGAAAACACGCTATTCTCTACATCTCAAGGTAAAGTTCTGTGCGTGTTTGTAAGTGGTCACGTCCGGCGGTGAATACACAGACCGTGCTCTGGGTGACCCCGACCCATTCAGTAAAATGTCAGCCCTTAAAAGGAGCCTCATTAAGCGGCAGAGCTCTCTTGAGGGGGAGTGAATCACCAGGGCGGGGGGGGGGGGGGGGTCACGGGTCTGTTCACTCTATTGTGGCGTTGGGGTGGCACGACAACCTTAGAAGTAAAACAGGTCAGGGGTGAGAGCTTCGGCACACAAACACACACACATATGCACTGCACTCACTCACGCACACGTAAAGACACGCAAACACATATACTGCTGCTCATCCATATGTGTGAAAATACACACACATAGACAGACATACACATATATACACACACATATACATTCTTTCTCTTTCTCTTTCTCTTTCTCTGTCTCTTTCTCTCTCTCTCTCTCTCACTCACACACACACACACACACACACACACACACACACACACACACACACACACACACACACACACAATACCCATGTCTGTTTACACTTGTTCACTTGTCACCTTCCCCCTTCTCCAAACCACTGCACGGTGGCCTGAATGACTGACCTGGTTTGTGGGTTGAGGGAGAGTTATTTAAGACACGGAGGCCCTGGATGGATTGCTCCCCTTAGGGCCAAAGGCATTCGCTGCTCGCCACCCCACACGTACAAACTTTGTGAAACTAAACAAACAGCTTCTCACCTTAGCAACAACAAACAGGTGTTGAGTTACCACACACAGGAATGTGAGGATCAACAAGAGGCTAGATGTGAGGAAGGATATTACACCTTGAGCTCGCGGGCTAGTCCCATGATAAATAAGCTCTGTAGGATGCCTAAGCAACAATTTGAATCTCCTCATTCTCAAACATACAATAGAAGGGAACTGTTTATTTGGAATAGCAGTGCAACGACAGGGAGATTACGGGGAATTCTAAGAGGCAGCGGGTACAGTAGACTACCCAGGCTGATAGTCGTGTGTAGTCACAGGCTGTGGGTGTTTGTCTCGAGCTTAATTGCAGGAGTAAAAGCTGAGTGAATGGCTAGAGATACTGACACCAGCCTTGGAGGAGTATATGAGAGATTAAACTGCATAGCTGTGCCTGCCACACACACACACACACACACACACACACACACACAGAGACACACACACACACACAGCCTGATTTATGGGCTCTATTCAAAGGCCTGAGCCCATAATGTAGAAGCCGACTGAGAGCGAGAGCTTCTGGTGTGGTTTAAAGGGGTTGTGACCTCCCTGCCCAGTGTGTGGTGTCTGCAACAGCCACCTATTTTCAGCCACCGGCTTCCCACTCTCTCTCTCCTTCTCTCCTCCTGCTTAAGACTAGCCGCCAGTGACCACAGGAATGCTCAGTCTTAATGAGTCACACATGGCCCTCGATGCACCGACGCTTTCAACCACACAGACACGCGCAACTCCCCAGGAAAGCGCTCTCACCTTTCCCGTAAGAGGTTCTCATCCATCCAAACCCTCCCTCCTTAAACACACACTCACTGTAAACATACACACAATTCCTAATAATTCCAGTTCGAGCTTCCGTTTGGGAATCTGATTTTAAAGGAACGGCGTCCCATTGAAGATATAGACTGCGGTTCTGCATTAGCAAGCTTTTCTTTTCTTTTTTTTGTTGAGCATGATTGTTTTGATAGAGCGGTTTGTTGGAAACCACTTCAAACAGAGGCCCAATATGCTGGTAAAAAAGGTTTGGGTTTGAGGGGAACCCACTGAGTTTATGAAGTTAATGGCTGAAGGCAAACGACTGACCTGCCTTCGCAATTACCACTGTGTAAACCAAAGATGTACATTACAGGAGAGGAGAATTGAATAAAAAGAAATACTGTAATAGTTTTACAATGCCTCTTTTAATGACATAATGAAAGCTTGTGCTGTAATAGTTCCTGTTATGGTTGCTAATGCTAATTTAAATGCCAGCATTCCCTTTCACATTCACATCCTCCAAGACAATGCACATGTCTGTGTTCGCTAAAATTCAGGCAAATAAAGCACAATGTGTGTTGCCCGGATTCGCAAAGCATCCTGCTATCAGACGAAGACCTTATTTGATTAGTAAACTGGATGCGCTTGACCTGACAGAACTGGAAGGTATGGCGCAGGGGGGGGGGGGGTTGACACCTGACTTTACCTCACTTACACCAACACTTGAGCATGACAAGCTTAACGGCTCCCATTTGCCCTGCAGACACATGCAGTGGAGTGGAAAGCTGACATACATCACTTCCTGAGGATGCGAATGAAAACACCGGAGATGTCTGCTGTAGCCTCTCTTCATCAACCCGTTGAGGGCTGGGGGGTTAGGACACGCACAAGAGGGGGGGGGGGGGGGGGGGGGCCTTTGATATCACACTATAATTAGCAACAGTGTTTCATCAGCGGCAAGCTGTCCTGACCTGCTGAAATACACGTTTTACAGCCCTGATGTCTGCGAGGGGGGGAAGAGAGACAAAGGGAAGGCTGTTACTCATCCCGGTCACCGGGTGACCATGAAGGAGCTTCCAGCGATGTGATAAATAGGTCTACATACAGTATATTTCAGCATGAGCTGAGCTGAAATGCTTTCTTAATGACTGGACTACTTCATTCAGCAGCACTGAAGTCTGCGTGTGGAGGGATATCTCTCCGTGTTGAAATCCTTGGCAGTGAGTGAGGCGCAGTGAACACGATACTTCCAGCGGAGATGGAACGTCTCCCTCAAAAACAACTACTTTACTTCCGGGCCAGTGGGGCTGGTGTGGATCTGGGCTCAACTGCTACCCTCCTCTCTTCTTCCCCCTCCTCCTCCTCTTCCTCCCTCATCACTTGATACTGAACACAATAGACCACAAAGTCCATCCAGAGATTAGGAATGACTGAGAGACTCCATCTTTTTTTCTCCCTACAGGGCCAGTAGCTGAGAGAGTTGAGCAGACCCACCCAGCCCATCTTCGGCCTTTGTGGCCCACCTGAAGGTTAGAGCTGCCTCTGCCCCAGCCTCAGTCTCAATGTCGGAGCTGGAGAGGGAGTCTGCGCCTCACCTCTGGGCTGTTACTATGCAGACTTTGCAGCAAGCGGCTGCCTTCAGCGCCTGGCTTACTCTCAGCGTTGCATAACAAATACAACGGTGTGGGGAAGGAGATGGGGAAAGGAGAGGGGAGGATGGGAGGGGAGCACCACGATTAGCCCATAAGCCCGGAAAAGCACTACAAACATGGCCAATATCACCCATCCTCACTCATCCAAAGGATACAATAACACATATGAATAATACAAAAATTATACCAAAAAAAACAACCCATCATCAGGAGGCTGACTGCAGTTATGAGTGAACAGGAAGATTGGCTTCCTCTGTTTCCGTCTGTGCTCCTTCCGTGTGTTCTGTTGCGCCTACTACATTAGCGTAAAAATGCGAGTGAGAGCCTGCGAATTTGGGCTTTTAAAATAGAACTGGTGTAATACATTATGCATTTGGAATCTCCAGTTTCACACAAGATAACGGCTGAATAACAGTGCCACTGAATTAATTTGACTTCCTCCATATATTATTCATTGTTTCGGGATGAGGAGGGTGAAAAAGCCCCTGCTTGCATTTGAGGGATTAATATGGCAAACTTACACTTCCAAAAAAGACAGAGTTGCAAAGAAGTCTAAAAGAGCGAATAATAATACAAGTAGATGCAGGTTAGAAAAAACGATACCTTCGGAAACTTTTGAGAGCAAGTAGAAAGAGAAATTAGAGTGTGTCTGGTCCAGTACTGAACCAGATGGTACCCGAAAGGAGAAAGACCCAAAAGGGCCAATGTGGTTGTTGTTCTGAGGTTTCCTGGATCAACATTGATAAAGTTACAGTGTAATGCATAGCATCTGTAAATACTGTAGTGTCATACATGACCTCAGCTATTAGGTATGCCTCTGTGTATGGAGTGAGTCTATGCATGCAAGCCACTGTTGCTTGTTACTACGACTTATGGAATATGTTAGGCACGTGGGAGTTCCATGTCTCGGAAAATGAGTAAGAGTTTTTGAGCCATTTACAAACACAGTCACTGAGGTGCTTAAAGAATCGGTCATCTTGAAGTCAAGTTTTTTTTTTCCCCGAATGTAAATGTCCATAGTATGCTGAGCAAAAACTTAATGGACAATGAGATTCAGATGTGCAATGATCTTCTGTCCTGACCCTCAGCAGACCCTTGTGTCCGCCGGTGGTGATTAGAGGCCCCTCTCTCTAGCACGTGTGGTCGTGAACGCGAGCACCTCAGCTTCCCAAAACCACCTATCCCGCCCATTCCGGAAAAACAATCCCCTGAGCTCAGCTCGTGTTTCCACACCGTTCCATGAGTGAGTCTGGTTTGCCCTTGCGGGACACACCTCCCTCAAGGTGCGCTGTGATTGGACCCTGTGATGGAGAGACACAATCCATCATCGTAATGACTGGACGTGCCGTCATTCCAGAGAAAACGCCAGCATACTGGCAGAGCACACCTTCCTTCCACTTCAGAGCACATCGCATTGAGATGATGGGCTGCACATGATGCCTAGCGTTGTGGACAGAGGACAGCTAAATCAAACAGAGGTATTTCAATAGCTGCAAAACACGAAAACACGAGCGAGCTGACCTTGAACAAACTTCCTCAGTGAGATAAACCATGTTTAATCCCTTTCCGCATATACAAAGTAAAAGAAAAACCCTTCACATATAGCTTATTTGAAATTCTGGTTTTCGGGGAAATAAATCCCATATGCTTTATCAGAGCGTTCAGCCCCCCTGACCTCACGGTGGCACTCGGAGTACGAGTACACAGAAGCCTTGTTCCAAGTGGCCTGGAGTTTCTCTTTACATTTCAAATACTTTGCAGGTCAAACATCCAAGAGTGGCCATACCTGTGGAAAGGGAATCTCTGGAACGCAAACCAATGGCTTTCATGATGGCTTGTTTTACGGTCATGTCCTACGCCTGTCAATCTTGCCCCCCCCCCCCTCCAAAGAAAAGGGATGGGGTGCAGTAGCAACAACTGTGTGTATTGATTGTTTGAAGAGCAGGCAATGCGATCTCTGTGCGGTCCACGTGGCCTGTGTAATTGAAGAGGCGAGGGGATGTAGGAAAGGAGACCAGGGAACACAGACTCAAGGCCATCAGGACCAATAGCATTCAGAGAGGCACACGCGTACAGAACACCGCACGTGCGTCTCTCCGATTGAATCAAAACAGTCAAGACTGCCTCAGACTGGAATGTGGCACGTTGCCAACCATGTGCGCTTGGAGAAAGCAGTCAGAGGTACGCTAAGCTCTTTCATTCGCCTTCATCCCCTCCTCCTCCTCCTCCTACCTATACCACCACCACTACTACTAGTAATACTACCACTACAACAACAACTACTACTACTACTACTACTACTACTACTACTACTACTACTACTACTACTACTATTACTATTACTACTACCACTACCAACACTATTACTCCTCCTCCTCCTACTACTACTACTACCACTACCACCACCACTACTACTAACTACCACTACTACCACACTACTACTACCACTACTACTACTACTACTACTACTACTACTACTACTATTTCTACATCACTCCACAAGGAACTTTAGTAACCTTGGACACCTCTGCCTAAACAAAACACACGTGCTTATCCTGAGGGTACGAGCTAACAAAACAAACTGGAGTGGCCAGGTCCCACATGGTTTCTTTGGACAGTAGTCACAGGCCAATAACTCCAGAGCACTTGAGGAAAGAGGCCAGCCCAAACACAGAGGAGGCTGGACAGACGTTGTGGGGGCCCCACTGTTTTGAGCAAGACCTCTGGGGGGTGATGAGAGATGAGTGTAACTCCCAATGCCTTATATAGCTAGCGTTCCGGGTCAGTCAAGTCAACTTAGAACGCATGTTGATCAACTTGGAGGAACTGTAAATGTCAAAACTGACGAGGTAAGGCTTGTTCAGTACCAAACTGAACTACAGTTCACCTGGGCTGGGAGAAAATAAACATCTTTGTTTCAGTTAAAAGAACTATCTGCTATCCGCTTAACTAATTTTTGTCATGGGGTTTGCCTTAAACCCATGACAATAGGACTCAGAAAGCCACAGTACTACTTCATCTTCCCACAGCAGCCCTTTTCACCATGTAATTACTGGTCCTCGTTTCATGACAGATAACCCCTTGGCCTACACAAAATCACACAGATAGGGCTTCCTAACTATAGGTTATGTAAAATCCAAGACTCCTAGACAACACTGGCGCACTGGGACAATAATGGAAGTTCAAGCGTCTGAAGGGGCCAAGAGACTGAAATCTCTGGGGAGCTCGCTGGTAAATGCAAGGCATGGCACTGATGTTTGCCCCACAGGGCTACTTTTAACTTCAAACACACAACGGCATTCTTTCTTGGTGAGTGCTTGAAGTTGCTATGACCATGGGTTAGTTGAATGCACAGCTAGATGCACAGCTAGTTTTAAGAAATGCCGAATAAGAGACAAAGAGGCAGAAAGAGAGTCTTTACACCCTCTAGGCATCACCCTGCTGTCTCAATGTGGAGGCACGAGAGTTGGTGTTGGCTATACCATCACTTTCTACAGTGTAAAAAGCCATGCACAGCGAAAACCTGGACAGGGAGACCTCATCAAATACAGGGTATGCATGCATGATGCTACTTAATCACAGCCACAGTCTCTGGAACGTTTCAAGACATAACACACACAGACTGGCAGAGTGGCCGTATGCTACAATACCCCTGACTGAATGACTGACAGACTGCTTGCTTAGCTGGCTGGCTCGTGTCTGTACCGTATGAGACCACACAGCTGGAAAATGAGAGAGGTCCTCCCTTCTGGGCCCGTTGCCCAAGGACATGAGAAGAAGGCACGACCATGTTGTAAAGTAAAGAGCACCTTCCCCCACCCCCCAACCTCCCAGTGCAGGGAGTCAGGCCAGCTCCCATTTGCACTAATTCTCATTCAGATTAGAGCCTCTGTTGTCACAAGGTAACTGAGACAGCCACTGATATAAAAAAGGGACAATTAACTAGAATTAAGGGAATGGGGGACTTGCCTGGAACAATACCGAATTCTTCTTTGGATTATCACAACAATAACTCTTTTTTTACAGTGTCAATGACCGAAAGAGTCGGAGGCAGCCAGCAGCTTAGGTCTTTGGCAGGATATCTGAAGTAAGAAAGGGTAACTTCTGAGAGCAGAACAAGGGATAATCTTGGGCTTGTTCAGCTGATTAGGGTCATCTGTTGGTCAACTATGTCTCTCAACCTTGATGTGATAACAACACACCAATTACTTGATGCTAGATAAGACTTCCAGTCCACTCCAGGAGTCCTGGAGATCACCCAGACTTTGAAGGCAGAGGTATCCTACCTGCTGTGGTTTTATACAAATTATGGCATGCAGAGACACAACAGAAGAAAACCAAAGCCACCCAAAGAGTCTACAAGCATCACTCAGCAACAACTTAGGGTCGCTGAGGAGAATTCTCCACACCCTCACTGCCTGCTGTTTAACATTGCAACCTCTGAGCACTAATGCAGGTTTAAAAGCAGTAAAGCACGCTTAGACCTTATAACTTAAACAAAGTTGTACGAAAAGAAAACAGCTTCACAATAAAGCGACTTATAGGCTTTTTTCCCTCTCTTTTCTAACTCTTTCATTGACCCCCTGGGGCATTGTTTAACCTGAACGACCCCTTTAGAAAAGCAAACCAGACACTGGCCCTACAGAGAGGGGCTTCAGCCATGGCATAAGGAGGCTATCTGTAGCCCGGCCCCAGGGGACGTATACCATTAGACGGCTTATAAAAGAAGAAAGTAAGAGGAAGGGAGGCGAGGAAGGAAGGAAGGAAGGCCAAAAGGAACATGCCAAGACGGGCAGAGTGAACACAGTATAGCCCTCTCTCCTATAGAACATCTCTGGCCACTGGGCAGAGTCTTGTAGAGGAAGGACTCGCTCCATGCCTGACATATCGGCATTCTCCAGAGGAGCAGCTTTTGCCACCATGCGAATGTCAGCTCTGTCCACAGCAGACATTCTCCAGCAAAAGGTCCTTCACCTCAGGGTCATTTCTATTTCATCTGTGCAGATCACCCGAGTAAAAACTTAGATATTTATGGGGGACAGAGGGGGGTTGCAGCAGAAAGCCAATGAGTGATGACCCTTGTTTAGGCACACACGCACACACACACACTGGCAGAGAGCAAAAGTGAAAACAGACCTGCCAACACCCAGCCAATGGAGACACGCTGTGCCTTTATCAAGTTTTAAGGACTGGCTACTCCCTCATTCACTTCTACCTCGGAATGTTGAATGAATTTCACCTGACTGAGAAAGTCTGAGAACTTCAGCGGATTCTCAGTCAACTATGACCCCTGTTGGCTTACCTTAACGTCAAACCACAACCAACACCCATTACCATAATATTTTGCATACCTTAAATACTATACCAAATACCATAAACAAGAGTCTAGTAGACTATTAAGGAATAGATTGGTTTGGCATTCAACTACACGTGGAGTTAACTTCGTTTTTAGACGATTACCATGAGAAAGTGCAGCATACTGGTAGATAAATGGACCCTTTTTATATCAGTTTCCCCAGAAATGTTATGAATGAGTCCTTTCCAATTAACATGTTTTCTAGCTTGGGTTATTGGGGAAATCACTTAGTCTATACCAATGATAAACTATGATAAAAAAAAAAATGTGTAATGCATTTTGTGACAAGAAATATTGACCTACAGTGTCCAGGTTACCATTCGCACTCAAAAATATCCCTAGCATTTGTTACACTGATATATCTATAGTAGGTTGGCAATACATTGTGAGTGTATTGAAATGCAATTGAAATGCACTGAAGTGCGCTCCGTTATTAGATGTAAAAATAGGTCGCACCATGTAGGCTGTAATCCACCCAATGACATGTTTAACACTTGGGGCGAATTATGTTTATGTTCACATTGTAGCGCGTTGCATTACTACATAGCTACGACACTGCTACATGTGCTTGAAAGATAGCCTGCCGGGCGCTATTGCTGTTAACCATGCAGACAACACGCCCCTCTTCCAGCGAGTAAAGGGAATAGCTGAGCGGGTCTCTGTGATTCAGCTAGTGCGCACCGTGCTTACTGGCTCTTCTAACTCTCACTTTCTACAGCTGAGGCCACACTTCATGCTCGGATAGCCCCAATAAAAACGACCTAGACTACTACAAGTGTTATAAAGCACGGGTGGATATATTTTTGTCACAACTGAAGGTTTCGTTTTGAATGACAGCGGTGTTGAGTTGTTTTTACTTATTGCGCTGCACATGACTCAAAGAAGTAAGGGTAGGTCTACTACTTACGCACTGCCTCCTGTTTAGGGTCGAGTCCAGTGGTGGTTTGCTGGAGCCTTCCTATTTTACCATGAAGAACCCAAACCCGCTGGTTTGTCGATACGATCTCATTCTCCAGCTCCTGAAACAGGGAGCAGGCGTGCTTGGCCAGGTCGGAAAGCTGTCGCAAGGTCCGTGATAACGCCACATTGTTGATGGTGCACAGGTCCTCGAAAAGCAATCCCTCCTCATTGGGAATCGTATGCCTGCACAATAACTGAGGTTCAACGATCCTTTTGGCAAATGGCATTTTAACATGTGGCTGAAAAGAAATTCCCCCCTTTACAAAAAAAAACGGTTCCCCGAAAACAGTTTAAAACTGCGATGGCCCCCTGTTAGTCCAGATCTTCTAAATTCAGTTGTGGGTCGTCCTCCATCCTTCTTTCACTCTCAACACATACGGTCATACACACACTGTTCCGTGGTAACGCACCAAAATCCTACCCAGCTCCACCGCACATCAGTAGCCTATTGGTGGTGTGTTTCACTGGTTTAAAGTAAAGGTGGCTTTAAAGACAGCGGCAAAACCCGGAATGGAGCACAAGAAGAACGGGGACGCACAGCACATGCGAACAGAGTGCGATCACACAAATAAACATAGAGACAATGCGTTATAATGTGTTCGTGATTTCTAAAAACGGTGATGACGTTTTATTAGGCTACTATACTATAACAAACGGTCATTCAGTCAGTTAGGCGTTGTAATTTTATGACGTTTAAAGAATATGTCATGCTATGATAATATGACACTGTTGGGACGAATGATATATGAATAAACCGAAATAAATAGAATTGGGTGTACAACTCGTCTTTAATGATAATTATTTCAAAAAGCATTTTTGAATTCGCCGGCATTGGGCATTGGGCATCACGTAAGGAGAAGAACTCGCTTGTTGGAGAGCTCAGTGAGTCCAACAACCACCTTATTTCTGGATTATAGAGTTTGAGAGATTCCTGTAGGGACTCGTCATAGGAGCTTCATTCACATTTGCTGACTGCGGCTTTCTCTAAACCCTGGCTGACGAGTGCCAGATTCGGAAGAGGTGACAGCCTCTAAGCCCTTCCTGTGGGTTGGCTAATGTCCGGACTAGAACTGCCAGGTCGGCAAAGCCATATTTTCACAAAAGGACAGTCCCGTCATCACCGAATATCGAGCGTGTTGAGAGTATATGTTTTTTCTTCCCCATTATTCCAGGACAGAATTCCTTGTCCATGTGGTTACGCACTGAAAGCAGTATTTGTAGAAGTACCACAAACGAATGTAACCACAATCTCTTATTAGTAGAGCGTGAAATGAAAGCTGTATGATAGTGTAGGATTCATAGACAAACATCAAAGCATTACAACTTTTAATGGCCCCTCTAGTGGTGAAATGTGTGTTTTATGAAATATCATTAACACTGATCTCACAACATGAACACCTGACAGGTATCACATCATATCTTTGTTTATTTGTTTGTTTTTATTTATCTTTCTCTCTCTATCTTTCTCACCCCTCTCTTTCTCTTTCAGTCTCTGGGAACTTCTACATGCAGCTGTTGTCTTGTAATGAAAGCCACTGACAGATTTAAATATCACTGGATATAGTTAGATGTAATGTTATAGCTCAGCACTAGCAAATAGAAAACCACCTTAATTAACATACCACTATATTATTATTATTATTATTATTATTATTATTATTATTATGTTACTACTACAACTACTACCAATATCTTCAAATAATCTCAAATAATGCACATCAAAATCTTCTGTTCACCACACACAAAGTGTAGGTAGCAGCCTCCTCAGGGAAAGTTTTGAACATACACCAGATAGTAAAGACATGGTATGGGAGGTTTCTATAGAAACAGGATGTTACAGCCACATTACAGGACCCTTTCTAATGCAAGATGAGATGACGGCACTATTGGAGCATGCTGCTCAAACGAGGTGTGACATTGCCATGGCATTTACAGTACTGCTGCTGGGATGTATGGTGAATTAAAAGAATAACACATGCAACAGAAGTATGACATGCTCAAACACAGAGAAGGATACACACACACGCATGCGCGCACACACACACACACACACACACACACGCACACATGGTACATGCACACACACATACACAGACTCAAGAATATACACATACACATACACATGCTGTCAACACAAGCACTTTCAACAGTCTTTTATGGTCTTTGAATCCCCTCACATCTCTCTTTCCAGGACCAATAAAAGTGGTTTAAAAAATCACAGGTCAGGCTAAACTGAAACTAGAGAAAGAGGAGGACAAGGAAGAGAGGAGAGGGAAGCTGTTTCTATGGTTTCGTGATAACCCCTTTTATGACCTCTGGGTGGACATCAGCACATGTGTCCACCCTCTCTCCTATGTGTGTGTCACATGTAAGGAGTCAGTGGAGAGAAAGAGACAGAGAGAGACAGAGATGGATAGAGAGAAAGTGAGAAAGAGAGAGACACACAGATAGAGATATGGGAAAGGGACAAAGCGAGAGACCGGCCATCAACTCTCCAGTGGAGTGCACTGATAGTGCCTGACAGCTGATAGGAGACTTCAGGCTTTTAGAGGGAGACCGTGGACACTGCTGCTGGACTGAGGCCATGCTAATTGCTGCCCCTGCTCACCAAAAACTTGGATGTATGTGGCCAGCACATGCTTTAAAGCAACACCAAAGCACTTTTCCTCTGTTGCACGCACGCTATTTGTTTATCCAGCACCGGCTTTGGAAATAACGATGTCCACAGACAAGGTAGAGTATGTTGCATGGTTTTATGAAAGTATCATGTGTTGCGACATCAGAAGCAAGTCAAATTTGTAGTTTCTTATGTCTCATTCCATCGAACTACAGATCCGCTACCCGATCTGGCAAACTTGCATAGTGTGGTTATAGCTGATAGTGGACCGCAAAGCGAATGCAGAAGTGCACCCTGTTACGAGTTGATGAACCTCTGAAATGATTTTGGAAACATTTTAAGGTACAAAATAATCTTTGGTGTTGCTTTAAGACAGCGTTAGCCATCGGGCTTCCCTCACGCTGGCTATTTCTGGGCGAGCGCTGAGTGAGGAGGGTCGGGGAATGCAACCACCAGCCGAGTGACCTCTGACCCTCGTTGGTGGAGGCTTTGTGTCCCAGCTGCCCCATGTGTTTTGAGTGTGTGTGTGTGTGTGTGTGTATGTGTGTATGTGCGTGTGTGAGCATGTGAGAGAACACGTGTGGATGTGTGTATGGGGTAGGGGTGGGGGGCGGCAGTGAGCATTAAAAGGCTGATGGGGTTGGCGTGGGGATGGGTGAGTGGAGACAGGGCTGCCAGTTGAAGAATGTGTGGTTGCTGGTCAGGGGGTTCAAGCAAGCATGACAAGAATCTCCCGTGAAAAATTCCGCCGACCCCTCTAAACTTTACACTCAATGAATGGCTTTCCCATAGCTATTTTCTTCGAACACACACATAAATGCTTGCACACACACACACACACACACAGACACATACACATTCCTTTTTATTTTTAAGTGGGTCTGTATGAAGAAAACAGGCTGAAAGCTGAGCTAAGGAGAACAAAAATACGACCAGAAGAGGAAGGAAGAGACTGGCAAACACGTATCCTCAGTGCGCATCCTAGATTTGAGGCGGTGAGATGGGAACTAAGGCAAACGATACTCATTTTCTTTAAGAGGACTTAGTGAGAAAAGAGGCCTATCTCCAAGAGATACGACTGAACTGAGATTGAACTCAAGCAGTAGCTGTTTATGGGACTGGTATCCTGGCAGAAAAGGGGAGACAACCCACATGCACGTGACCTAAATCCTCATCCATACGCTTTGTGCGCATTGATGTTTGTATGTGTGTGTGTGTTTTTTTTTTTTCAGGGGTGGAGAAGTGGGGGGATGGGCATCCAACTGCTATGGGAGTTATTAAAAATGAATCACTAAGTCTTCTGTGGGGCTGGAGGGGGTTTTGTGGGATGGGGTGGGGTTGGTGTGTGTGTGTGTGTGTGTGTGTGTGTGTGTGTGTGTGTGTGTGTGTGTGTGTGTGGTGGGGGCTAAGTCAGTGAGTGCAGCTTGACGGAGGATTGTGACGTATATGGTGTGACGCCACTCTTTGATCTTGAATCTAAAAAGCTAAGATTGAGCTATTATAAGAAACCAGCGATGCAGTCACCTAGAGGTCCCATTAAATCCATGAAGCTCTTTTATGCTTATTGTTCCCACTTGCTCTCCCACGGTCTCTCATCCTCTGCAGTCGTTCCTTCATCGCTTTCTCCACCTCTTCTTTCCCCTCCAGTGAGATGAATCCTACTGGATAACCACATAGCCAAATCCACTGCCAAATTTGTTTCATATATCTAGGAGCTGCTCTATGACATCTAGTAGCAGAGTGCTATTCAATATGATGAGTGGCACCCATTAAAATCAATAGCGCTCTGCTTCATTGCAAAATTCAATTGCATTCAACCTTTCCTCAGTTTAGTGTTTACCGTCAGCATATGGGGAAAGTGCAGGTTGAGGCCTGACTATTGTTTTGCACCTCTTCGCTCATTGCTTGTGCTGTTGTTTTACGCACAGCATGCGCTCCAAAGCAAACATCCTTCGCCACATGGAAGCAATCAAGTGTGAGCGATTTTTCACAAATAGATGCGTCATTGTAAGAGGTGCGAGAGAAAGCACAGCTCCGGGTCTCGATGACCTAATGACGGATCTTCCACAATCTCATGAGGTGACATTTGTGTATATACAAGGATATGGGAAGGGTACATTGTAAAACTCTTGTGATCTCTTCCGAACATTTTACAGTGATCACATAGCCTGTGCCAATAAAATAGCAATTGCACGGCCAACTTTTTTTTTTTTTTTTAAACATCTAGTTTCCTGTGCTGCTGAGAAACAGTGTGGTCTTTCCTCGCCAAGGACATTGAGCAAGAGTGTAAAAGGTTAGGTTTACTTAGACTAGAGACGTGTATTGTTAAAATAACCAAAACGTCTTTACCTATCTGAGGTTGATCAGAAAGCATTTTAGAAAACAAATATGTCTTCACAAACTATTTTATTGAGCCACATTCTGGAGACATGGTCAGGTTCTGTTTCAGTATGTACACATGAGATGTATCAAAAAATAAGGCCAAAATGCAAGCTTGGCCAATAGCATCATTTTGCATAGAAAACAAATCAAGCACATACAGGCATTACTTTATAGAAAAAAATACATTTCTTTCAAACATTCTTTTTGTTTTCTTTTTGTATTGGGTATTTTTTTCTTGTCAAATCAAATTAAATTAAATCATTGCCCTTTAATCAAGACCATCAGGTTGTTAGCGTAATTACACTAGCTTTCACTTAATGAATGTTGTCAAAGAACACAACAACATGAACAATGACAACAACAACAACAACATCTACAAAATAAATAAACAACATGAACAATGAAGAAATAATTGGGAAGTAAAAAATGTGGGAATAATGAATCAAAACAAGACTGCCTTGCAGAATTAAACATATTGAATCATTCATTGTCTATTACTTTCATGTCTTACTTGTGCTTATGTATACTTA
>NC_055968.1:20299550-20317050 GCF_018492685.1 Alosa sapidissima | reverse complement strand
ACACGGCCCATGAAGACCGTGCACGTGTCCAACATCGCTCTTTGGCATGAGCGCTCACAGGAAGCCCTTTAACATGTGAGGCGGAGTTGCGTGTGTATGTGCCGAGAGAGAAAGCCCGGAGAGGGCCACTGAGGCCTTGTTAAAGGGGGCCATTTAACGTCCACTCTGTCGACCCTGGAGGAAGGCCCCATGAATTTAAAAAGAAGGGAAAAAAAGCGGGAAGAGTGAAATAGGGTCCAATTTAACACCGCTAAATCAGACCAGGCCTTTTCCGAGTGGGAGATTTAGGGTCGCTCCTGCCGCCTCCCAGTAACTACCCCGCAGAGGAAGCGTGATAGATGGAGCCTCTTTTCCCCCGATCTTTTTCAGGCCGTGACAGACGCTGCTTCGCTGAGTGGCATATATCACAGCGTTCGCCAGCCTCTGAGTCAGTCAAAGAGACAGCAATTTGAATGGCTAAGCAGTCACAGGTGGGAGGGGGGGGGGGGTAGAAGGGTCTGGATTTCAAAGTGCTACGACCAAAGTGTTATGTGGAGAATAAAACACAGAGAGACTGCAAAGAGGAGGAAAGAATGCCTACACAATGTCTTGTTCCTATTAGTGTGCCTGTAAGCACAGGGCCTGCTAAACTACTTCAGCAAAACCATTCACGTGAGGATGAACTTACCCATCAGGTATTTATAGCATGTCATATACAGCTTCAAACACATCTCAATGCCCGCTCATAAATATGACATCTATAAAGGATCACGTGATGTAGATGTATCAGATGTAATTTGATTATCCACTCACTGTGACTCACTGGCATGGTACACACAGACAGCACATTACCTCATCCGCTGTAAATACAGTATCATGTTCACATTTGATCTGCACACCCATAAAGTGTCTGTATAAAGTATGCTGAGGGGAGTGGCCCATGCCCATGTTCTCCCTCTTGGCACGTAGTAGCTAACTCTCCAATGAAACTGTCCCTGCTGTGTTGGAGATCTGGACTAGATATGGGCCCGATCAGAGCCAGGCCTTGTCCAGAGTCGTCTCATATCTGGGATGGTTATTGGCAGGCTATAAGCATGAGCTTTAAGGTCAACTCAGCCTCAGGGCTAATGGATGAAACAGGCCCCAGACCCTAAAACAACTCGACATCTCTGATTTGCAACCCTGGCCAATAGACGCCCAGGTGAGCTCACTGCAGATGCCATTAAATTTCATGTAGCTGACAGTGGAATGTTATGAGTGGCCCATTAGAATGTTAGGGTAAGAGTGGACAGACTTGGTCATAAGATTCAATGCTTGCTTACAGGGGAGTGAGGTGACATGGATCAAATACTCAATGCCTCCATTGCACAGAATATCTTAGAGCTATTAAAGTCCTTAACATTGGTACAATGGGCAGCATATAGAAAAATACAATTTAGTCATGTACAGATTGCATGTGGGGGTGTAATGCATGAAAATATGATGACATGTCAAGTAAGCTTTAACTGATAGGTTTATGCTTATAGGGTTCTATTGGTGACACATCCTAGTGTATCATTAACCACAGTGCCATCTAGTGGCCATTCAATAAGACAAGTAGAATGAGACGAGCCAGTTCTACCTATCAAACTAGAGAGGTGTGCAAAATACCCATCAGAGGTAAGATGCAAATGGTGTTGCGTTTGTCCTGGATCGCACCGGCAGACTTAACACTCGGACAGCACAAACAGGCACGCAGGCGCGCACGTGAGGCCCGAGACGGTGAGACAGACGCTCTGCTCTGAACGATCGGCTGTGTTGGGGTCGTGACCGAAACCGTGAGGTTGGCTGCACGCCCAGAAAGTCCAGAAAAACTCTTGGAGTGAACGCACAGACATACAGACATACACACAGTCACACACAGTCAAACACAAACACACACACATAGATCTTCTGAATCTCTCATTGATGAAAAAAGCTCTCTGAGGAGGTCTGGGTAGTGGAGAGTTTGGTGAGCAAGAGAGAGAGAGAGAGAGAGAGAGAGATAGAGAGAGAGAGTGAGCGAGAGAGAGAGAGAGAAAGAGGGGGGACAATGGCCATGCTCAGTGTCTTTCTGCAGGCTCTCATAAGACAAGGAGGCTGTGGAGATCTCTAAGCAATCATACAACAAAAAATGCATTTAAACAGACATATCTCTTCCCCTAAGAGAGAGACAGAGACAACAGAGAGAGAGAGAGAGATTTACTGATATTTCCTGCTTAGTAATTGAGTTGGTGGAGGAATGCTGTATCAAGCTAGCTATAAAGCTAAATATAGATATGCAATGAGTGTCTTTTAATCACACAGTCTTTCCCCCTCCGTGTCCTCTTTGACTCCTTTTCCCTTCAATGGGAGGAGACGGAAACTTCCAGTCTGGGCTTGCAGCTTGAGGTCAGACATGAATACATGTCTAACCCACACAGGAATTTATTCATCTGAAGTTGGTTAATTAAGATACTGAACTACATCCTGTGGGATATGCCAGGGAGAGAGAGAGGGAGGGAGGGAAAGAGAGAGAGATGAAAGGATAGGTAGATAGACAAATAGATAGATAGGGAGATTAATCGAGACTGACAGGGAGAAAACAGAACACAGAGTACCACGGGAGATTGTGAAAGAGGAGAATGTGAGAATGAGAGAGTGCAGAAGGATGATAAAACAGCAGGCAGGTGCCTTACATGAGTGAGTGCACGTGGGTGAGGGTGATCTCTCTTTCTCTCTCTCTCCCTCTGTGTGTGTGTGTGTGTGTGTGCATCCATCTTTGTGTGTACATGAGTACTAGAGACTCCTGGAGAATAAGGGGACACAAGAGGAGAAATGGTACCAAAGGGCATGAGGGTTTATTTATGTCCTCCTGACCAGTCTTGCTTTTAAAAGCACACCCAGACTGGCATGATGTACCCAACACCCCCTGAACCCTCCAGGTGAAACCTGCCACTGTAGTGCCCGGCACCGAGCTCTCGGCACGGCCACATTAAGACTCTCCTGATTACGCCCGCCCCCTACGCCCAGCGCTGCCCAGGCCTCCTTGAGTGACATTCCCCAGAGACATGGGGTATATATAGCAGCCTATTCTACTCTATCACATCTCCGTCGCTGGGTCTCCAGCAAATCTAATGAAGCCCTGTGTCGCCAGGCCAGCATCTCGCTGGGCCCTCGTTCTGTTTTGATTTAGGACTCCAGGATGTGGTGACAGTTATAGTGCGCAATGACTTGGAAGAGAGGAAGGAGAGAGGGATGAAGAAATGAAAGAAAAAGGGAAAAATGAACAAAAAAAAATGCAGACTGTAGAGCAAAGCTAAAAGAGGGAGTTCACTGTATATGCAAATTAAACTTTTGCTAGCTGATTAAAGGGATTGCAATGAATATTTTTTTACTGCTTTTATCCATTTCAAATCCTGTACTCTGAATTATACAATACTATTACCAACTGATATATATAGAAAGAGGCTTATTTTTTCATCTCTCTCTCTCTCTCTCTCTCTTTCTCTCTCTCTCACACACACACACACACACAAACACTTTTACAGCTTCCTCCCAAGGCTGAATCCCAAGACTGTAAAGGTCATAGGAGTTATTGTGAGAAAACCCATAAAGAGTGCATTATATCTTATCATGAGCTGTCATGGAGTCCACTGAGGATGCAGAGCAGGAGTTGGCCAATGGAGGGATGCGGGGTGATAATTGAGTTATCACCCATCTCTCATTCACATCTCTCTCTCTCTCTCTCTCTCTCTCTCTCTCTCTCTCTCTCTCTCGTTCTCCCATCTTACTCCAAATCAGCCCCAGGCCTATCACTAATGAAAAACAAATGACAAAAATCCAAACCGGTTCCAACTTGTTGCTTGTCAGTCGATGTCAGATTTCAACAGTTTGATGTGCAAATAAGTTCTTCATAACTTTATAAGGACTTAATTTCCCTGAGGACTTTAGCTATTGCTATTTTCACAGCACCAACATCTCCCAACCAAAGGGGGTAGGTGACAGCCATACAAATACCCTCAGGGTTTGAACTAGCAATGAGGACCTGATATTCTTTTCCAAAAACATTCTCGAGAAACGATCCGATCTGAAGGTGGGGGAATATTGATTCGTGAACTGGGTGTGCCAAAACGCCGAAAGGTCTCTCTAAATATCAATTCCACACATCTCTTGGACACGGAAGAACAAGGAAATGTATTAAATATCTGCGAGGGGCTGATGGTTGCCAAGGGGCAAATCGTCTGTTTGACCTGTGTCGGTTTGACAAAGAGCTTCCATTACTCTGTGGTGCGCCCGTGGGAAAGCTGTCTCTTGGTGTGCAGCCTGCCCTGCGTCAGGGAAACCTGAGCGCACTCCTCCGCCAGTTAACTCCAAGCCCCAGGGGGCCTGTAGGAAACATGCTGACAGGATCGACTGGCAGGGGGGGGTGGACGGACCTGGGAAACAACAGGGATACGTGTACACATTCACATGTACAACTATGTGCGTGTACACACACACACACACACACACACACACACACCCATACAGACGCACAAGCACACACAAACACAAACACTTGTGCAAATGCGTGCACACACACACACACACACACACACACACACACACACACACACACACACACACACAAAACACACATACACACATACTCACACAAACACACACACACAGACAAAAACACACATACACACATACTCACACAAACACACACACACAGACGCACACACACACAGGTGTGTACCTTTCCCTCTCTAACAGGACCACGTTAAAAAGCAACTTCCTGTTCAATGCCTGCTGGACTTTGAACTGAGAAGTGAGTACAATATTTCTGACATGCATAACAAGTGTGACTGAAAGTACATGTGACTACAAGGCTACAATGAGTGTCACACAAATTGTGATCTTGGTTCGGTTGTTCAGATATTTCTTGTGTCCTATTGAAAGTCATTGTGTAGTGGAGATCATTTTATTCCTTGGAAAAGTGAGTCACTCTAATCTGACCTTTACAACGCTGGGCAAGTCTAGCAGATCCTGAACAGACTGGCTCAGCGTTTCAGATTGAAGTGCACATCTCCACTAAAGAATCCAGAGCAAAGCAGAAAGCGTAGGTGCAATCCCACATCCACCAACAGGGCGGGGGCCTTTCCAGTGGGTGCACTTTGTTGAGTACAGGAGTAAAAAAAAGTGCAAAAGATGGTAGAAATACAAGGTGTGGGAAAAAAAAGAGGCAGAAGGTGAAATAAAGTTGGAGAGAGGAATGTTAAGATCTGGCGCATGGGGGAAGAGAGAGAAAAAAAAAAACTCGTCTCACCTCCTCTCTGAACCTGCTGAAGTCGGCAAAGTTGGGCTGCTGCACGGCCTTCTGGGAAGGCTTGTCTGCGGCGGGGAGGAAGTGTGGGATCTGAAAAGGTGTGGCAGAGGAAAGAGCTTTTCTCAACACAAAACTCTTTGCTGTGTCACTGGTAGTTGAAGTCTGTGTCTGTCTGCTTTACAATATTTTGGGCTTGACAGATAACATAAAAATATTTGTGGCATTTCGACATTTCAAGCACAGCTCTTGCCATGAAAGCAAAAAACAGCTTTATCGACAATATTTAGGACTTGCTTACTTGCAGGCTGAGAAAGCTTTTTACAAAATATGTGTCTGCACATACCTGAATATTTCTTTGGAAAATGGCCTGGAACAACTTTCTTCTGAAACTTTTAGACATTAAATGAACTGCCCGCAAACAGCTGAGCTGTGATCTGTGAGCTCAAAAGCTCATGTGCTTAACAACCTTGTGTAGGAGTGTTAATGTGTGTTTGTGTGTGTGTGTGTGTGTGTGTGTGTGTGTGTGTGTGTGTGTGTGTAGAGTACTGGAGTACCTGTGTAGCTGGGGGTCTTGGGGGGAGAGCTGGGGGAGGTGGTAACCAGCCACTCTTTACACCTGGGAGACCGAAGGAGAGACAGAGATGGAGGTGGGTGGGGGGGGGGGGCACACAATCAAGTGATTAGATCAGAAGTTTGCCATTGAACTAATATCTATGGCAGGATATTCATATAGAATTGTCTACCTATGTAGTTCTTAGATTTTAATCATCAATGTTTCAGTTAAAATAACAGCAAAAAAAGCTAACTTTAACAAATCTTCCCAACTAAAACACTCCATCCCCATGTTTCTGTTTTAAACCGCACAATACTTCAGAAATGTTTGCTTAGGACCAGTCTGTGATTTGATTTCACTGAATCTGTTGACACAAGTCCTTCCACTTCGATCCTGCTGATTTAAATGGAGCACAATGGTCCTGGCCAGTCCTCCACCAACAGACGTCCTATACTCCCTGTGCGCTGTGTGATAATTCCTGAGCAAATAGCCTAAAACTATGTGAAGTCTATAGCATTTCTGAAGGTCTACGCTCTACATATACTGCACAATGATCTTCTAATTAAGCTTCAAAGTCTTTTAAAGGAACACAATGAAAGAATTGATATCTATGCCCTTTGGCGTCAATATTTAATGCCATTTAGCGCTAAGATGGTACCCAGTTAATCATAAACTGATTAAAAGGGTCGCAATCCTACCCGCATTAACAATGTTACATGAGGCAATATCAAGCATTCTGGGTGTGAATTGGCAATGTCAGAGGCTGGATGTCAGTGTAGTATCAGAATGAGTTTGAAGCTGTTATTTTCAGGTAAAAGAACTGCATTGTGATCCTTTAAAGATTGAAGACCTTTGTTTTAGCACCCACTGCATGCTTACCCTGGCTGCCCTGCTGAAAGAGCTTGTTGAGGTCCAGAGAGGAGGCGCGTGAGTGGCTCTTCTGGGGCCGCGGTGGAGGGGTGGGGGGCTCCTCCACCTTCTTCATGGCATCATCTATGGAGGTGCTGGAGTACGACCTGCACACAACAGAGGCATACAACAGCATGGGTGGAATGGCCAAACTTTCCTGCATTCCGATGGACTCGTTACAGGTCTGCAGTGCTCCTGCGATCTCTACTGTTCCTCTCAATCAAAGTCAAATTCAGCTGCACAGATATTGAAAAATATAAAATATGTGGGGAAGACATAATGGGGAAACACACAGGGAAAAACAACCTCTCAAAACAACCATGTAAACTACAATTTACAGTCTAAAAGAAGTCTCACAGAGAGACTTACCTGGGCCTCGTTCGTGACTTCATGTTGGGATCCAACTCATTTGGGGGATCTGAAAAGAGCATTCATATATTCAACAATGGAGGACCACACTTCTGCTCTGTGGTTTGGCCATCAAAAAAGGGAAGTTGTCAGTGTGTGACAGCAGAATAATCTCTAACAAATTATTTATAAAGAATCTAGACAACACGTGCAGTATATCTAGTGTAGTCTATGCGCACTGTGCACACAAACTCCACGAAAGACAAAAAACATACCATGCATTCCCAGTAAATGTGACTCTTGTCAAATTCAACCACATGATCATAAATCTAAAATGTGGCAACACATAGTATTGCTTTATAGTGCTTGTATTGCATCTCCTCCCAGTACATTCATACAGAGCTTCCTCTCCTGTCCTCTCAGATTGACTTCCTCCCTCACACAGTCAAGGACTTTTCAGGTTTCTCCTGTGTTCTAAAATCTATTATTCTAAAGTCCCATCCAAGGCAAACTATTTGTCTTCTGACGTCACGTGTATTTCGGGACCAGGGGGTTAGATCTTAACAGTGTTGTGAGAGAGAGGGACGGTTGTTATGCTAGTGTGCATCCCAGACAAAAAGAAAGATACAAGATACGAGCATCTGGAGTACGTGCCTGTTTGGAGTAGTTCCCGCAAGCATCTAAACATTTCTCAGATTGGTGACACTATTTTTGTTCCCATTTAAAAGATCCCCATGCTTGTCTTAGTGTCAGCGAAGCTCGTTGGCCCCTTAAGTTTCGGTATTTGTGGAGACAGCAGAAGCAAGAGAAATACATTGAGGTTCATATGATATCTGAGCATTAGATGGGCAAATGTGAGACCAGAGGGTGGCAGCAGGGTACGGATGATTGTGAGATCGATATTACACAAAGCCGCAGTCAATACTTTTCAACCACAACAGCCACTCTGACTACAAAATACACACTCAAGCTCTAAGTTGTGTGTTGGGTAAGAACACTGTCTCAAGATCACCACCACTACTCTGCCAGGTGGCATAATGGGCTATAATGAATGACCTTCTGCTGTTTATGCTACTGGCGATACAGTGGCGGCATGGTGTGTTTAGGGATGGTGAGACAAGTGCTGAGCGACGTCTGGACGAGTGGTTGCTGAGAAAGGGGGTTTTGGCGTGACCTGGTTTGAGGTTGGCAGCGCTGACAGGCAGGACGTGCTGGACGGGCTTCTCCTGGGTCGCCACAGTGACCACCGCTCGCTTTGGGCTCAGTTCTGCATGGGCATCAAAAATGGATGGTTGAAACAACAAGAGGGAAAACATTAAATAATATCATATGACCACAGTTTTATTTTTCTGACAATGGGAAATATTATAAAATCGGGGCAATTTCATTCTAAACCCAAGAACAGTGGATTTTGAATGCTACCGACAGCAACGTTCAGAGAAAAAGACTTCAGACTGAGAATTAGAATGACGGGAATGGGACTGTGACACTTCTCTTGTGTAACAGCAACAGAACGAGAGTAATTTTGACAACCTCCCGACACCATTGCAAGGTTAGCATACTGCCTGACTCACACCAATACCTGCTCAACACTGCCAGCACAACTCAAATAAGCAGCGCAGCTGGAACCAGTTATGACTGGTCTGTCAGAATGACTGTAAATTACTGTTTGGGATGGCGACTCCAAGACATCACTGTATTATAATGAAAAGCTCTCCCGAGGCTTTGAGGGCTTGAGGCAATTTCAGACCTTCTGCTCGACGTCGGTTGGTGCTGAACCACCACACATTTACCTGACTTTCTGGCCTCGTCCCTAACGTCAGGCTTTGATGTAGTCAGGGCTGGCAGAGGACTGGCCTGCTGTATTTCAACCATGCCTTTTTCCTGTTGGGATATCAAGCATGCATTCACAAAAGAGTCGTGAATCTGTCACTCCAATGAGTGATTTAACATCCATGCAGCAAAGTGGCTTTAATTTCAGCTTCTAGCAACCCAGATGTCTAGGGTGCTGGGGCATTATATCAGGCTCATTATTGCCCCCTATCTAAGGTTACGTGAATCACCTTCTAGCAAATGAGGTTTGAGATTAGCATTTTCATTGAACACTAATGTGAATAGTGCTTACCTGCTGGATGGCCCTAGGTGTGCTATCCTCAAATACAATGAGCGGCTGAATGATCTGCATGATGAATATTTAATGGGAGACAAAAAAGAGTGGAGAGTGAAGAGTTTCAAACATTGCTTAACATTTTTCATATCTTTATGTAGGTACATATTTGATTCTGAATGTAACCTCCACAACATGCTACACACTTACACACAATATAAATAGTCTGAAGAACCACACAATCAAAACAGTTCCTGGTCTTCCCTGGGCTTCCTCTATTTGCCTATTTTGCTGAAGCAACATCATTCAAATCCCACTGCATCTGGCTGACACAGCACTAGAAACCTAGCTTCTCTGGCCACTAAACCAACAGCTGTGTGTCCCAAATATATATTCCAAAGCAAATATTGTGGGTGGTACTGAATAGCAATCAATTTATTCAACTGCAGTGGACATAATCAAACAGCAGAATTATAATTGGGACTTTTGGCCACTTTGCAGATCAAATATATTCCAAAGCAAATGTTGCATGTTGTGACAATAATGGGAAATAAAAATGTATTGACTTGCAGTGGACAGAATCCAACAGCAAGTAATTGTGCCACAATTAATGCTGTTTGTAGGTTTGGGCAGCGGACAAAAGGTTAGGCTTGCCATAAATAAGAAACATTAATAGCTATGTTGGTCCCAGTCACAGTGAAATGAATGGAGAGAGGATGTTAAAGAGGAGGTGAACCCAGGGGAGGAACCAGGATGTGAGTGTGTCCGAACCTTGGGAGAATCTACAGTGACCTCGCCGCATGCGAGGAGGCTGGGTCGCAGGGATGGGGGGAGCTTTTCGGGGAGTGGGTATCCGTTCTTCCGAGCCACGATGAGGTGGAACGCCGTGCAGAACTCGGGGAATGTGAGTGCTCCGTCACGGTCCGCATCACTCAGCTCCCTGGAATGAGACACACACACACACACACACACACACACACACACACACACACACACACACACACACACACACACACACACACACACACACACACACACACACACCACAAATCAAAGTTATTCCCATACTTGATGCTCATGTATGAACACACATTCACACATACACACACCCATGCATACAGGATGGACAATAGAGGGCTTTTTTGTTTAAGCATCCAATCACAACACATCTGATTCAAGGAAATAAACGCTTATTTTGCTGAGAGGAAGTGTGTAAGAATAATGGTGTTTGATTACATTCAGGTGTGTTTTCACTGTTGTGTTATTTCCCATGTAGAACTAACATCCGTAACCCACGGAGTGTGTACAGTACAGTGTAGAAGTGCTGCATTTGAAAAAGGGAACTGACCACCGCACGTGGCTAATCTGGCTGGTACTCACACAGAGACTCTCAGTGCCGTTATGTAACGGTGAAGGTATGTTAATCTGGCCTGACATCTGACCTCGTATAACTATGGGGCTTTTTTGGAGCAGAGAACCCAGCTAGTGTGTTATTTGATCTCTGGCCATCTTAAAGGTACAGGAGGAAACGGTCTGAAAGGACAGCAGGTCGATAAGGGTCAGGCTCTTTATGGGGCACCTTTTAGTGGTTTTGCTTGACAGGACAGAGGTGAGACAACCTCCTACTACTCGTAACCCCCCCCCCCCCCCCCCCTCTGTGTTCAACGCATTCACACACTTACCATATATGGGAAAGTTCGGGTATTGGAAGCTTTGACTTGGTGAAGAAGTTCTTTGCAACAGTTCCTGAACACACAAAAGAAGATTAGAGAAAAGCAATAACCAGCTTCCAGGAAACGCTCTGCTCTGGAGGAGATATGAGATGTTACTGAAAGTGATCGAGTTGGTTTGTTGTTATAAACTACACAAATGATGCATGTGACAATAGGAAAGGAAAATGGAACTACTGCAGAAATAGATTTTAAACAAAAAAGCCTTTTTAAAAGTTATCATTAAAGTAGCAACACATTGCATAATGTGCCCGTGCCTCACTAAACTGTAGCTAATAATAACACAACAATAGCAGACAGATTTATCCAAACAGAAAAGTGGACGGTGGTTGCGGACAGGCAGCCTTACCCAGAATGAGACCTCCCAGATCGGGCTGCAGGGTCCTGAACTGGTTGGTGTAGTAGTCGCGCTGTTCCTCTGTGATCCTCCAGGGGTCATCGGAGTAGTCGTCTGTGGCTCCGTCTGTGAGCCTCTCTGTGGACAGGGCCTGCGGAGGGAGGGAGTGCGGTCAGAGCGTGGTCCACTGAGCTGCCCTGTGCTGGGAACGCTCTGTGCGGGTTTACTCCGCAAGTCACCAAATGCTCATTTACACTCCTATCACAGTCATTATCACTATCACTTTTAGTTAACAATGTTAGTTAGTTAGTGTGTATGTGTGTTTGTGTGTGTGTGTGTATGACTGTGTGTGTGTGTGTGTGTGTGTGTGTGTGTGTGTGTGTGTGTGTGTGTATGACTGTGTGTGTGTGTGTGTGTGTGTGTGTGTGTGTGTGTGTGGTGGTGCTCCTTACCCTTGTGATGGCGGGCTGCTCTGGGGCGGGCTTGTGGCTGTAGTGACTGGGTGAGGAGTTCTCCTGGAGCATGGCGGGCCGGGCTGGATATTTACCCTCGTACCCTGAGGGGACACATAGGGAAACTGTGAGTGTGTGTGTGTGTGTGTGTGTGTGTGTGTGTGTGTGTGTGTGTGCATGAGGTTGGGGTGGTGTGCAATGGGATGGATAACCATTTTCACTCTGTGAGGTCACCCTCAACAACAGCTGAAGCTGGACACAGGGGTGGGGTGTGTGTGTGCGTATGTGTGTCTGAGCACATGGTGTGTGTGTGTGTGTGTGTGTGTGTGTGTGTGTGTGTGTGTGTGTGTGTGTTGGGATTCTGTGTACGACAGAAAGGGAGAGAGGGGAGAGGACTAGTGAGAGAAAGCATCTGGGTGTTCTATTTTCAGATGAATGAGCGTCTCTGTGCGGGAGGCGATAATCACACTTCACATGGCATTAATGGGATTTGCTTCTCAAAATGGGGCCTAATCTAACCTGCTACATCTTTCACGACTCCCGACACAACAGCAGCAGCAGCAGGAGCCGTGTTATAAACACACACTTCATTTTGGCAAAAGACTTTACAAAA
This sequence comes from Alosa sapidissima, assembly GCF_018492685.1. Classification (NCBI taxonomy): domain Eukaryota; kingdom Metazoa; phylum Chordata; class Actinopteri; order Clupeiformes; family Clupeidae; genus Alosa; species Alosa sapidissima. The sequence continues at coordinate 20,304,711 of NC_055968.1, read as the reverse complement.
ATCAATGAATTCCATCTCATTCTAACTCACGTCTGAAGTATCAACAACAACCATCTCCCAGGGTGAGTCTATCGACATTATGAATTGAGTCGAAAACAAACCAGTGGGAGAATCACTTGAAACCAGGAGAGTGGTGTTGTTTATTGTTTTGACTGGAAGCTAATCCGCGCTGCCCCTCGGGCCGGATGCCACTTGGTCTCCAGCTTCCAACGCTGCTCCTGGGGAGATGACTCGGCAGGGTGTGAATTAGAGAAATTATATAGAGCTGAGAGCATCTGAGTCTGTGTTTACTGTGTGTGTGTGTGTTTTTGTGTGTGTGTGTCTTTATGTGCGTGGTGTGTGTTTTTGTGTGTGTGTGTCTTTATGTGTGTGGTGTATGTGTGTGTGTGTGTGTGTGTGTGTGTGTGTGTGTGTGTGTGTGTGTGTCTGTGTGTGGGCGGCCTGCTGTATAAGTGGCTGCTGCTGACTGACAGCAGAGCGAGGGTGAAGGATAAAGCCACAGAGGGATGTTTACAAACGCTATCCTGCTGACACCACGGATGTCCAGCGTGCAGAGGAGCCGCGCTCAACGTGACTGGACTTCACAACCGACCACTGTGACGCTGCTCAAAGGTGAAGGACTAGTCCCAGTGTGGTCCAGCTCGATACACAGAAATCTGACCAGCATTGTGATGAATGGTAAAAGAGTAGCCTCGCATTACTAAGCAAAAGTCAAGGAAACTTAGAAACAAAACATACATACAGTCACTATGTAGTGGATGAGTGAGTGGATGGATGAATGTACATCCCCCAACAGAGCTACAGCGTTATGACATGTAAAGCCTACTTGTGGTGATATTCAAGGCTTTACCTGCGGAGGGCGCTGCTGTTTCGATCCGCTTTGCCTTCACTTAACATTCACATCTCGTCACACCTTTTCCCCGCCCTTGTGTGAATGTTGATTAACAGGGTCAGCATACATGACTAAACGGAGACACCGGCTCCCACCCATCTGATTCCACTGCCAAGCGCTGGCTTGACAGCCTTGACAGTCTCCTGTGTGATTCAGTGATTCGCCGAGACATTGACGTGTCATAGGTCACAAACAGGTGCTAAGCCATCAGCTGATATCTGTTTTTAGCCCGTTTGTTTGTAATGGAAGTCTCAAACCTCCTAAATTGGCCTGTATTTTTAGCAACAGCCTCTGGGTTACACCAAACTGACACACACATGATGGGAATCACACAAAACCGTACCAGGTTAAATTCCAGCACATATGGCCTGACAATCTGCTGCACGATAAGCTTAGTGTCCATAAAACTTGATACACATTATTGTTAATGGCCTGAGAGGGCAGTGCCCCCAGATTGTGCTGACCCACAGCAGAAAAGCAGGAGCCCTAAGCTTCAGAGTTTTACTGCTTTGCATGGCTGAAACTAAGGCCTGTAAGGGCTTTCTGCACACAGCCCTGAAGGGGACACTCTCTGATTCATATAAACAGCATATCCAGGCAGCTCAAGGACAGCCACGGGGGAAAGCAAGCATGCTGACCAATGACAGGATATAGAGTCACTGAGGCTGACTAATAGCTGCACATCTGAGCTAAAATGAAGGTCACATAACTGCTAACTGGCAACTGATGTACGACGTATAACTGCTGTTGAAGAATTATATTGAGAATTGACAAAGAAACAACTATTCCGGTTTAACTATTTAAAAACAAGATGCTCATAACATCTATAGCTTTACACAGTTATATACATCTATCTATACATAGAGCTTGAGGAAAATATCTTGACAAATGTTATTGTGTGTCTTTTTTTTTTAATTAAACGAGTAAACTCAAAATTAATTACACATAACGAGAGCTGCCCTGAGCTGTAATGTGTACACCTTGTGTTAATGGGCAGTGAATCTGTCTAATAGGAAAACAAAGCAAGCAGCCGAAGATATCCCTACAGGCCATTCCGCTTGATGAATGACCTGGGCTGGCCTTGCACTTTCTTGAAACAAAGAGCTCCGGCGGACCTGGGAGAGAATGTGAACCGCCGCCGGGCCGCCAATGTGATAAATGAAATTCTGATGTTTCTGGTTGCCTGGTTACTAATGGGCAGGCTGGGCTCGGGGAGGGCCCTGTGGGGCTCGGCGCATGCATACTAGCTGGGCTCGAGACATCCGTGGGAAAGACACAACGGCAGACCACACACACACACCAGAATCTACAGCCTCTGCAACAAATGTATCGGTATAAAGAACACATAAATCACGAGAATTCGTGCAGTGGCATTAATACTGAATGTGCAAGACTCACCAGGTATGGACAATGCAGCACAATGAGAAATGGTATCCTATGAGAAATATAACAGCACAGAGTATGTCTAAAACTCCATGTTCAGACACACAATGATTTCCATTGAGCGCTTGATGAGTGGAATAATCAATTGTACTCAATACTGTTTGACTGTCGCCGACTGAGTCAACTGTGGAGCATGCACAGATCCTCGTCCTCTCACTGTCAATAATAACCAGCTGAGATGAAAACACCCCAGTAATCATTAACTCGCCCTAACACTGAGACTACTGTATTCAATTGCTACTGCTACTGTGGTGCACTACCTTGTAAAGCTGATGATACACAAGGTGATATTTGGAGCAATGTTGGTGGGAAATGTTCCTGAGTATTGTTGTTCTGGCATGTTCCCTTTGATATTGATATTGGGATATTTGTTTCTGGAGTACAAATGATCATGACCATCCAATCCACTTGTGTGGTTGCCCAGCAACCTTGCTCAAAAGGTGTGCCATGTATCATCACCTTAAGAGACCATCTATGGGACTTTATGAGTCCTCTAACGACAAAAAATCAATACAGTGGGAGCCAAAGCATTCCCAAAAGCCAATATACATCCTGATGTAACACCAGTGAATGACAGAGGTCCCATGAGTTTACCAGGGACAACAGCCACATCACCGGGATGCGGCCATGGCCACGGCCATGACTATGATTACTGTGCACTAATGTCCACTCACACACACTTCAGAGCAGAGAGTGGGGGTGTTGTTCAGGGTTTCCTCCATAGCAGGTGAGGAGATTAGAGGGCTGACATTGATACTCCACGGGGGAGCATTAATGAAATGCAACTGTCTGTGTGGTGGGCCAAGGCCAAATACCCCAACTGCCCCCCCGCACCACTGGGAGAATAGCTACTACACTGAACCACAAGCAGAGAGCCATATTCGCATGTAGAGCAGAGAAGAGAACAGAAGGCTAGAGCACAGCGGTCTGATTTTACTGGAATGGTCAGCACTGGAACAATAAAGGAAGTGCCCTGTTAATTTCAACGGATAAAATCTACCCATGATTAAAGAGACAATAATACACCAGAAAAATATGTCTGTCATTTGTTTTGTTGAGCAATGCCACCCAGATTCCTTTATATCTGCTAAATTATTTCTTTGTAGTGATCCATGACCTACAATTAACTGATCCAAGCAGGAAATAGGCCAAGTTGTGCAAACTAGCCTTGATTCAATAATAATTCAAAGAACTTTAGTCACTCTTTGTTCAGTAAATCTTCTGTTCCATGGAAAAGTGAGGAGCATTAGTCTTCATTTATAGATGATAATCACACATCAGCAGTTTCAGCTATGCTGATTACAATTATCACATTAATGTCTGCTGAGGAAAAAAGGCCACAGAAACCACTGGACCAAGTTATCCTTTACGTTTCCAAAGCTCAACTCCCTGATCTCATTATCTGATTCAGAGCTTGCACATACATTTCTTGGCAGGAGCACTCTCCCAAGAGTGTCCCAATAAAAAGCCCATTTTACAAACCAGACTGTCGCTCATTTACACATTTTAAACATGTCTGACAACCTCCACCGTACAGTGATATCACCAAGAAGATGAGAGAAAAGAAATCACACAGAATGTTTTCAGTGGCTCATGCAAATAGTAATAGGCTCAGGAATGAATCGCCTTGCATACTGTAAAAGTGCCATTACACAAGAGACGTTGGAGAAAGCTAAGAGGGCCGCTGTGCCGTTGCAGCTGGTATAACGGCAGGATTAGAGGCTTGGAGGTTTGGAGAGAGCTACTCCTCTGAGGGATAATCCACATCCCCCAGCACTGCATTTCAAATGAACACAAGGTGAATGAATCAGGCGCGCTTATTTGCCATGGGCTTATTTGTCATGGGCTTATTTGTTGCTTGACTTAGCGCAAGGACCAACAGACCCTATTGTGAGGGGATTTTTTATTTTTTTCTGCTCATGGGTGGGGCAATTTGGGGGTTTTGATTGGCAGGTGACCTACCCACTAGCGGCTCGGTGCCGTTTCTCTGGGCGCTGTAGCCGTAGCGACAGTAGGTGGAGGGCGACTGAGGGGGGGATGTGCAGGGGGAACGCGGTGGAGACCATGGCTCCTACGAAAAAGGACAAAGACAAAAGAGCATGTTTACATTATCGCCAGCCATCTCTGTCACGGCATTTACACAAACATGCCATGTGTTTGCTCCCACTTCTGAATAGCATGATATTATACGATACTATACTACAGTATACTATACCATACTATAATATAATATACTACACTACATGATAACACAATATATAATATAATATAATATAATATAATATAATATAATATAATATAATATAATATAATATAATACAGTACAATATACTGGTAATATAATATAATATACAAGTGACAATCCTCCTAACGAGTACCCTATCGTAGATAAGAAGAAACCTTTCCTGTGGAATAGGGGAAATGCATGCTACTTATGCATACAAACTCAATTCCCATAAAAGTAGACTTTACTTTAAGCTCTGTAGATTAGACCTATGAAAGGTTATCAATGGCTTTAATAGTGCAATACGTTACGTAACTAAAAATACCTATTTAAATATCTATGAATTAACATGTCCAAATTGGACACACCAAAGCCCATACTGAAATTTCATGTACCTCATCCTTGCTAAAAAATACCTTTCCCATGTCATGATATTGTTACCACACAAAAACATTAAGCATTTCAATACATTTGTACTTTGTACACATGTATGTGACAAATAAATGACTTGAACTTGATGACAAAATGCATCTAAGAGAACAGCCCCTTTGACCCATGGGACATGCCTCTATCACCTGTTTCTCCATGCTGTTTTCTGGCGG
>NC_055968.1:20294550-20297050 GCF_018492685.1 Alosa sapidissima | reverse complement strand
TCTGGAGTGCATATGGGACCAAGTACCCACTGGGACCTTAGTTCTTACTAGCCATCATTTCCCAATCCCAATCCTGATCCTAATCTCAATCTTTTCCTCCCACTTGCTTCCTGTCATTCTCAATGGTCCTATCCTCACAAAGGTACAAATATACTATAATGTATTAATATAAATAAGGTGTGCAGCTCATTTTAAGGACTGGCAGTGGAGGAGCCAAAGTGAAACCCTGGCGGGTTAATCCCAGCTTGAGATGTAGGATCAACAGCACAGCAGGGGGGCTGCTCAGCCAAGGGACCCCATCTTATGATTAAAGCAAGAAGTGTGTTTACACAGATATGAGAGGAGAGGAGCGAGAGCATGGAGAGAAGTCTAAAGGCATTCACATCCATGAGATGCGATTTGAAAAGAAGCCATGTTCACCAAAAAAACTGAGAAGATCAGCGCAGATGTTAAACCTGAAGACATGTCAGTCTCTTCTTATGGATGTCCAACGGAAATGAACCTTTTTAAATATTTTAAGAATTTAAAGTCATAGTGAACATTGTTGATTTAGAGGTATAATCTTGTACAACTTCGGGCTAAGTGACCTTTGAGTGTTAAACCCTTTCTTTACATTAGCACAATTGTAATGGTCAGGTTCAAAACTGACCTTGAAATGCTATTGGCCGAAGCACAGGGGTAGTTGGCCATTTTTAGAATCAAACCCAAATCCCAATTAGAATGCACTCATCTGCATGACGAAAGAAAAAGCGCTACGAAATCACAGAAACAAAGGCCTCCTGTTCTACACACAGGCCTAAAGAACGCCGAATCCTATAATCTCCTCCAACCCCCCTCACCCACTATTTGAGGAGGAACAATCGACTCTTTGCGAGAAACGACCACAGCTTCAACAGCAAGATTTTCACTTTGTTTTGGCTCAGGCAGGCACACACGTGCCATGGCTTTGAAACGAGGCCCACTACCGAACATATATCTATTAATCACTTTGTAGAGCAAAGTGCTCGGGCCTGTAATAGACATAATCAATAGTCTGAATCTGCCTGAGCGGGCATGAGTGTGGAGTGGCTCTCCCAGTGAGACAGGGGAGATGTTATCTGATCCGCACAACTGATATTAATAGTGTTGGCTTCTTGCATTGACAATAAAGGATGTACCGATAGACTGAAGACTGCAAAAAGTGGATTGTCGGCTCAGCGGCCCACAGAAAAGATTATTTTATGATGCAAAAATAAACAGAAATTAGATGACTTTCATTTGGCATTTAGGCTACTGTAGATGAGCTGTGGGATGCAAAAACTCCACATGCACACTCTGTTTTGTGCTATCCTGAATCCGGGCGAAAATATCATTTTGCAATACTCGACTGCGATCACAGGGGAACAGCTATCTGTATCAGAATATTCCCAGTCATCACATTTCTCCTCTAGCCAGGAGGTTGCTGCCAGATAAGATGCGCCCTCCTGCGGTTTGAAACTGCGTCTCTGCTCAGTCTCTCTGCGTCCCTATCAGCCTCTCGGATCTGAGGCCCATTGATCCTGGGCAGGAGCTGCTGTTCCCCCCGAGGCTCCCCCCGTTTGCTGACGGTGCCGCTACCTACAGTGGCAATGAAAAATTAACAAGGGAAAATCACGTTAAATTTCTCTCTCTCTCTCTGCCCAGCGATTGATTTTGCTTTGGGCAGCAAGTGCAGAACATCTTGGCCCTCAGAGGCTGGCTGCAGAACACATTACCAAGCAGAGTTGCTGAGTTCTAACTGGCCGCTAAAAGTTGATTATGGCAATTGGGTTGATAAAAGTTTTTGCTTACCAAAAATAACCACATATTTTCTGGCAAGGTGACACTGCATCAGACACATAACGTATTACACCCTGAACGACAGACTGCATCGTCACTGTGGGCCGCAGTACTACTGATTTTAATGCATTGCTTCATGTCATGATAAGGATTCCATAGTTCCATAAGGCATGGAGGGTTTGCCGGGGATGGTGTGATTGACTAGGACGGCTCATTATCTCTCATTCCCTTTACAGGGCATCAGAGGCTTAGTATGGATTAGTCTTTAGGAAAACAAGCGTGATTCGAGGAATTCAAGGTATATGTGGGACACGGTGCGGATGTCTGTAGGATAAAGACCAGGGCTTATGATGAGTGTGTGGGGAAAGGCAAAATAGCCAACAAGTACATGTGCTGCTGAATCCCACATCAGCTCCACAGAGATTCAAACACCATACACACTGGAGTGCTAATTTACACACTCTCTCTCTCTCTCTCTCTCTATCTCTCTCACACACACACACACACACACACACAATCAAAATCAATATTCCAATTTAAAAAGTACACCTGCTGATAGCATGCTGTTAATGTTAGTAAGCCAACACAGCCAGAAAGACAGAGAGAGAGAGAGAGAGAGAGGGAGAGAGAGATGGTGGTGCAAGATGAGAGAGAACGATTCCAGTGAGATGGATGACAGGCCAACAGAGCGGAGCAGCAGAAT